>NC_068395.1:19450188-19520188 GCF_023724105.1 Carassius gibelio
GATTTCATTAAAATGCCTTAACCAAATCTGGTTGGCAACAGGTTTTTTAAAAACTCCATTTATAAAAAACTCATAGAACATTTTCACAGTACACAAATTAAAATCCACCCTCTTTTCTTTACATTTTAAAAACACCATCATTTTATTTTCTCCTTCTCCCTTCTTTTTAATCTGATCTAGCCATTGCCTTGGGATTGCTTTCTTGACATCTTCATACAGTTTTTTTAAAACCATGACATTAAAATCCTCTTTCTCCTCCTCCATTGCATCTTTAATCACTTGGAGTGGTAAAAATCCCTCTTTCATCTCCCATAAAACATCTCTCACTTTTACAATCCCCACTTGTAGCCACTTCTTAAAATAGATATCTCGCTCGTGTATCTTTATTTTGTCATTTAAAAACAGAGGTTGATTTAAAATCACTTCCCTCCCCTCCGGATTAAAATCCACCTCTGTTAAAAAAAGCCTCCAAGCATTTAAAACCTCTTTATAAAACTGTGGTATCCCCTCCATCATCCAACTTTTCAACTTCATCCATAAAATGTTTTCTCCAAGGTTAAAATTCCCACATTTATTTAGATAAAACCCCATCAATTTCTTCCATTCATCTCTCTTCTTATCATCCAAATATTTCTTAACCACTTTAACCCTCATGCTTTTCATCTTCTGTTCCACATCCACTAAACCCATCCCTCCCTCTTCTGGTTTTCCTATCAGCGTATTGTACGCTATCCTTGGAGGCTTTTTTTCCCATAAAAATTCTAAAATACTTTTTTTTATTCTCCTAAAAACCCAGTTTGGCAATGGCATCACATGTAATTTGTTCCACATTTTTGATAACATTAACATGTTTACAATTAAAATTTTTCCTTTCAAACTTAAAAACCTGTTTCTCCAAAAAATCAGTCTCCTATCCATCTCTCCCAATGTCTCATCCCACATATTATCAACAGTTTCCTTCTCATTCTTTGCTAAGCCTACTCCTAAAATCCTCATTTCTTGTACCTCTAGGAATTTAACAACCCCCGTTAAAACCTCTGACCTTCCGAACTTCATATATACTGTTTTTTCCTCATTTATTTTTGCACCTGATCCCTCACAATAGCACTTAATTTTTTCCATTACTTCTTTAACACTTTCTATATTTTCAACAACAATTGTGGTATCATCAGCATACTGGAAAATTTTAGTCAGTTCCTCTTTTTCTTCTAGTTTTATTCCCTTTATTTTTTTCTCTCTGTTTATTAAAAGCCCTAATGGTTCAGCCACCAAAGAATATAACTTCGCTGACAGTGGACACCCTTGTCTTATAGACCTTAAAACTTTAAAAGGTTCCGTTAAAAAACCATTACATTTGACTTTTGTTAAAATATCGCTGTATAAAACTGAGATCCATTTTATAAAATTCTCTCCAAAACCAAATTGTTTTAAAACAGCCAATAAAAACCCATGCTCCACTCTGTCAAACGCCTTCTCGAAATCCATGCTTATTATATATGCCTCCTTTCCTTTTTCTTTTATGTACCCCATTATATCTCTTATGCTACTCGTGATATCTGCAATGTCCCTCCCCTTTACTCCATATGCCTGGTTAGTCTCTATTATGTTTGGCATGATATTTTTTAATCTGTTCGCTAAAACCCTGGCTAAAATTTTAAAATCTGTGTTTAACATTGTAATGGGCCTAAAATTTCTCAGTTCTGCCTTGTCTCCTTTTCTCTTGTAGATTATTTTCATTAAGCCTAAGCCCATTCTTGGGTGTACCCTTTCTTTTTTAAAAACCTCTTCATAGACTTCTTTTAAAATCGGGCTTACTTTTTCTTTAAAAACCTTATAAAACTCACTTCCAATACCATCTATTCCTGGGCATTTCTTCACACTTAGCTGATTTATTGCTTGTATAATTTCCTCAGTTGTTATTCCCCTATCACATTCCTTCTTATCCCCCTCACCGACTTTTTGTGTTATCTGTTGTAACAAAATGTTCCTTTTTTCCTCATCCCCTTCCTCTGATCTAAAAAGTTCTTCATAATATGTGCTTATTTCCTTTAAAATCCCTTCCGTGCTTAAAACAGCTTGTCCTTCCTTATTCCTAAGTTCTTTAATTATTCCCGCCTTCGCCCTGCTTTTCTCAAGGTTAAAAAAGAATCTACTACATTTCTCCCCTTCTACTGTATACTTAGCTTTACTTCTTAACGTCGCCCCTTTATATTTCCCTTCTTCTATTTTCCTCAACTTTTCCTCCACTTCAATTACTCTTGGCACGTTAACTTCATTTTTATTCAACTCCTCTCTTAACGTCTTTCTTATTTCTTGTTCCTTTGTTCTTTTTACCTTTTGTAACAATTTACAGTAATTCATTACATATTTCTTTATGTCATATTTCATGTTTTCCCACCATTGCCTTTTATCTTCTATGTACATCAAGTCTTTTTTCCCCTCATCAAATTTATTTTCTATCTCTTTTTTAAAACTTTCTTCCTTTAAAACTTCAGTGTTTAAAATCCATACCCCTGGTCCCCTCATTTCCTTTTTAAAATCCATTCTCATTTGCACCATTTTGTGATCACTTAAGGTCGTTTCTTTATAAAACACTCCATCAATAAAACATTCCAAATTCCTAGTACATAAAAAGTAGTCTATCCTAGTTTGACACATAAAATTCCCTACCAGCTGTCTTCTTGTAAATTCCCTCTTTTTCCCATTTCTTTCTCTCCACACATCAATCATGTTATACTCTCCCATCAATGACATTAACTCCTTTCTTCCCCCATCCGATTTAAAAACCATTCCGTTAGCCATATCCATTTTACTAAAAACAGTGTTAAAATCCCCCGCAATTATTACCCTCTTCCATTTTTCCATTAACTCAGCTATTATCTTAAAATATTTTTTCTTTTCTATTTCTTCATTTGGAGCATGTACGTTTACTAAAATAAAATCATCTTCATCCATCTTAATTTCTACAGCCATGCATTTTCCTTTTGTGTCATTATACATTTGCTTTGACCTGATACCTCTATCTTTTCTTATTAACATCGCAACTCCTCCTCCTATTTTTCCCTCCGCATTATTAAAAAATAATTCCCCTTCCCATCTTTTTTTAAAATCCTCCATTACACTCTCTTTCCAATTTGTTTCTTGCAATAAAATCACATCTTCATCCCTGCACAGTTCCTTGACTTTTTCAAATTTCACACCATTCATTAACCCTCTTGCATTAAAAGTAACAATTTTCAACACAATTAAAAAAGATAAAAGTACAAACTTTAGCATCATAATTTTGTTATCCTATTTCCTCCCCCTCTTTTGCACTTCTTCCACAGTCTTGTTTCACCTCATTACTTTGTTTACACATTTTATTTTTAGCTTTCTCCAAATTGGGTATTACCTTAACTTTTCTTCTTCTTTTATTGGATGTTCCTGCAGTGCTGTCTCCGCCCAGGTTTTCACTGTCTTTGTCTTTTCTTTCCGTCTCACCTATCCATTCAGTCTCTTCTGGCTCCTCTGTTCCTGCTTGTCCAACTTCATTAAACTCCATCTGTACCTCCTGTGTTAACTCAGTCTTTTCAATCTCATTGTCATTGTCCTTGCTTACATTGTCCTCTCTTTGCCTTGATCCAGTGTCTTCCCTTTGCTCTTCTTCATTGTCTGTCTCATGCATCTGCCCACTCCCCTTCTCTTCTTCATTGTGCTGGTCTCCATACCAGCACTCGCATTTGTCCAGTACACAATTGCATTCTGGACACCTCACCACCTTACAGTCCCTCGCGAAGTGGCCTGTTTCCGAGCATTTGTAACATTTAAAGTCTGGACAGTCCTTCATCACATGATCAGGGCTCATACACAACCTGCAGGTTTTCACCTGCTTGCTATGTATCACTCTATAGTACTGAGGACCATCCTCCATTTCAATTCGAGTACTGTAGGGCAAGGAGGCCACTTCTTTTGGGAACTGTACCTTAAGGAACCTCGTTCCATCTTCTATGTTGGTGCCGGTATAAAATCTTCTTCTTATCTGAGAGACAGGAGTAACCCCCCATCCCTCCAGCTTCTGTAGAATCTCTGCATCATCCAGGTAAGCGGGCAAATGCATGAACGAGACAACAAATTCTCTGTTATTCAATTTTTTAATTTCACATAGTTTTCCTTTAATCATCAATCCTTCGTTCAGATTTTCAATATCTTCTTCCTTTTCAAACGTAATTTCGTACTCCTTCATCATTTTGGGTCTTACAGCCAATATTTTTGTCACATCCAACTTATCTTTCAGCGCTTGTATTATGTCTTCAGCTTTACCTTCATGCACTTCAGTCAAATCCACTACTACTGTAGCTTCTTTGGTGAAGGTTCTTTTATATCTCCTTTCAGGCCCATCCTTTTCTCGTTGAGTTTTTTCCAGTCCGTTTGCCATTTGCCGCCGTGTTCCTCGTGCCAAGTCCGTGTCTGTTGCCGTAGTTCCGTCCATTTTTCAAAAATAAGGAAAACAAAAAACAAACAAAAAAAAATAAAAATAAAATGATCCCTCCCAAACAGCTATGCTGTTGGGAGGACAAGTAATAACAAATAACCCAAAAAATTAAACAAAAAACAATTATTAAGACTCAAATAACCAAAAAACAAAAACACACCAAACAATTTTGGGTGAACCTTCTTCACCCTTCTATAGCCACCTCACTTCCTGTTTCACACTAGCTCTCTAGCGCCCTCAGGTTGGTATGGCCGTAAGTGAAGACTGCTGCAAAGAGAGAGCTATTTAGAGATCATCCAATCTAATCGCCAGTACATTATATAAGTAAGAAAGAAAACCCAAAAGCTTAAAGTACCTGGCATTCCTAGCCGGTCTCTCATCCAAGTACTAACCAGACCTAAGCCTGCTAAGATTCAGAGATTGGGCATTGACTCTTTTTTTTTTTTTTTTTGCAAAATTATTATATAATTTGTGAAATTTTCCAAAAAGTTTAAAGCACCTGGTATTCCCAGGCAGTCTGTCATCCAAGTACTAACCAGACCTAAGCCTGCTAAGATTCAGAGATTGGGCATTGACTCTTTTTTTTTTTTTTGCAAGATTATTATATAATTTGTGAAATTTTCCAAAAAGTTTAAAGCACCTGGTATTCCCAGGCAGTCTCCCATCCATGTACTAACCAGACCCAAACCTGCTAATATTCAGAGATCGGGCATTGACTCTATTTTTTGGCAAAATTATTATATACTAAGTGAAAATTTTCCAAAAAGTTTAAAGCACCTGGTATTCCCAGGCAGTCTCCCATCCATGTACTAACCAAGCCCAAAACTGCTAATATTCAGAGATCGGGCATTGACTCTATTTTTTGGCAAAATTATTATGTACTAAGTGAAAAATTTCCAAAAAGCTTACAGCACCTGGTATTCCCAGGCGGTCTCCCATCCAAGTACTAACCAGGCCCAAACCTGCTTAGCGTCTGAGATCAGACAAGATCGGGCATAGCCAGGTTGGTATGGCCGTAAGTGAAGACTGCTGCAAAGAGAGGGCTATTTAGAGATCATCCAATCTAATCGCCAGTACATTATATAAGTAGGAAAGAAAACCCAAAAGCTTAAAGCACCTGGTATTCCCAGCCGGTCTCTCATCCAAGTACTAACCACACCTAAGCCTGCTAAGATTCAGAGATTGGGCATTGACTCTTTCTTTTTTTTTTTTTTGCAAGATTATTATATAATTTGTGAAATTTTCCAAAAACTTTAAAGCACATGGTATTCCCTGGCAGTCTCTCATCCAAGTACTAACCAGACCTAAGCCTTCTAAGATTCAGAGATTGGGCATTGACTCTTTCTTTTTTTTTTTTTTGCAAGATTATTATGTAATTTGTGAAATTTTCCAAAAAGTTTAAAGCACCTGGTATTCCCAGGCAGTCTCCCATCCATGTACTAACCAGGCCCAAACCTGCTAATATTCAGAGATCGGGCATTGACTCTATTGTTTGGCCAAATTATTATATACTAAGTGAAAAATTTCCAGAAAGCTTACAGCACCTGGTATTCCCAGGCGGTCTCCCATCCAAGTACTAACCAAGCCCAAACCTGCTTAGCTTCCGAGATCAGACGAGATCGGGCATAGCCAGGTTGGTATGGCCGTAAGCAAAGACTGCCGCAAAGAGATTGCTATTTAGAGATCAGCCAATCTAATCGCCAGTACATTATATAAGTAAGAAAGAAAACCCAAAAGCTTAAAGTACCTGGCATTCCTAGCCGGTCTCTCATCCAAGTACTAACCAGACCTAATCCTGCTAAGATTCAGAGATTGGGCATTGACTCTTTTTTTTTTTTTTTTTGCAAGATTATTATATAATTTGTGAAATTTTCCAAAAAGTTTAAAGCACCTGGTATTCCCAGGCAGTCTCCCATCCATGTACTAACCAGGCCCAAAACTGCTAATATTCAGAGATCGGGCATTGACTCTATTGTTTGGCCAAATTATTATATACTAAGTGAAAAATTTCCAACAAGCTTACAGCACCTGGTATTCCCAGGCGGTCTCCCATCCAAGTACTAAACAGGCCCAAACCTGCTTAGCATCCGAGATCAGACGAGATCAGGCATAGCCAGGTTGGTATGGCCGTAAGTGAAGACTGCCGCAAAGAGAGAGCTATTTAGAGATCATCCAATCTAATCGCCAGTACATTAAATAAGTAAGAAAGAAAACCCAAAAGCTTAAAGTACCTGGCATTCCTAGCCGGTCTCTCATCCAAGTACTAACCAGACCTAATCCTGCTAAGATTCAGAGATTGGGCATTGACTCTTTTTTTTTTTTTTGCAAAATTATTATATAATTTGTGAAATTTTCCAAAAAGCTTGAAGCACCTGGTATTCCTAGCCGGTCTCTCATCCAAGTACTAACCACACCTAAGCCTGCTAAGATTCAGAGATTGGGCATTGACTCTTTTTTTTTTTGCAAAATTATTATATAATTTGTGAAATTTTCCAAAAAGCTTAAAGCACCTGGTATTCCCAGGCAGTCTCTCATCCAAGTACTAACCAGACCTAAGCCTGCTAAGATTCAGAGATTGGGCATTGACTCTCTTTTTTTTTTTTTTGCAAGATTATTATATACTTTGTGAAATGTTCCAAAAAGTTTAAAGCACCTGGTATTCCCAGGCAGTCTCCCATCCATGTACTAACCAGGCCCAAACCTGCTAATATTCAGAGATCGGGCATTGACTCTATTGTTTGGCCAAATTATTATATACTAAGTGAAAAATTTCCAAAAAGCTTACAGCACCTGTTATTCCCAGGCGGTCTCCCATCCAAGTACTAACCAGGCCCAAACCTGCTTAGCTTCCGAGATCAGACGAGATCGGGCATAGCCAGGTTGGTATGGCCGTAAGCGAAGACTGCCGCAAAGAGAGGGCTATTTAGAGATCAGCCAATCTAATCGCCAGTACATTATATAAGTAAGAAAGAAAACCCAAAAGCTTAAAGTACCTGGCATTCCTAGCCGGTCTCTCATCCAAGTACTAACCAGACCTAATCCTGCTAAGATTCAGAGATTGGGCACTGACTCTTTTTTTTTTTTTTTTTTTGTGCAAGATTATTATATAATTTGTGAAATTTTCCAAAAAGTTTAAAGCACCTGGTATTCCCAGGCAGTCTCCCATCCATGTACTAACCAGGCCCAAAACTGCTAATATTTTTTTTTTTTTTTGCAAAATTATTATATAATTTGTGAAATGTTCCAAAACGTTTAAAGCACCTGGTATTCCCAGGCAGTCTCCCATCCATGTACTAACCAGGCCCAAACCTGCTAATATTCAGAGATCGGGCATTGACTCTATTGTTTGGCCAAATTATTATATACTAAGTGAAAAATTTCCAAAAAGCTTACAGCACCTGGTATTCCCAGGCGGTCTCCCATCCAAGTACTAACCAGGCCCAAACCTGCTTAGCTTCCGAGATAAGACGAGATCGGGCATAGCCAGGTTGGTATGGCCGTAAGCGAAGACTGCCGCAAAGAGAGGGCTATTTAGAGATCAGCCAATCTAATCGCCAGTACATTATATAAGTAAGAAAGAAAATCCAAAAGCTTAAAGTACCTGGCATTCCTAGCCGGTCTCTCATCCAAGTACTAACCAGACCTAATCCTGCTAAGATTCAGAGATTGGGCATTGACTCTTTTTTTTTTTTTTTTTTTTTGCAAGATTATTATATAATTTGTGAAATTTTCCAAAAAGTTTAAAGCACCTGGTATTCCCAGGCAGTCTCCCATCCATGTACTAACCAGGCCCAAAACTGCTAATATTCAGAGATCGGGCATTGACTCTATTTTTTGGCAAAATTATTATATACTAAGTGAAAAATTTCCAAAAAGCTTACAGCACCTGGTATTCCCAGGCGGTCTCCCATCCAAGTACTAACCAGGCCCAAACCTGCTTAACGTCTGAGATCAGACGAGATCGGGCATAGCCAGGTTGGTATGGCCGTAAGTGAAGACTGCTGCAAAGAGAGGGCTATTTAGAGATCATCCAATCTAATCGCCAGTACATTATATAAGTAGGAAAGAAAACCCAAAAGCTTAAAGCACCTGGTATTCCTAGCCGGTCTCTCATCCAAGTACTAACCACACCTAAGCCTGCTAAGATTCAGAGATTGGGCATTGACTCTTTTTTTTTTTTTTTTTGCAAGATTATTATATAATTTGTGAAATTTTCCAAAAACTTTAAAGCACCTGGTATTCCCAGGCAGTCTCTCATCCAAGTACTAACCAGACCTAAGCCTGCTAAGATTCAGAGATTGGGCATTGACCTTTTTTTTTTTTTTTTTGCAAGATTATTATATAATTTGTGAAATTTTCCAAAAAATTTAAAGCACCTGGTATTCCCAGGCAGTCTCCCATCCATGTACTATCCAGGCCCAAACCTGCTAATATTCAGAGATCGGGCATTGACTCTATTTTTTGGCAAAATTATTATATACTAAGTGAAAAATTTCCAAAAAGCTTACAGCACCTGTTATTCCCACGCGGTCTCCCATCCAAGTACTAACCAGGCCCAAACTGCTTAGCTTACGAGATCAGACGAGATCGGGCATAGCTTTTTTTTTTTTTTTTTTTTTTTTTTTATTGGGAATTTCAGTTAATACAAAACAAACACATTTTCTTAGTCATACAATTTCATTCATCTCATAATCAAACTGACATCGTCATTGAAGTTTTTTAACTTAAGTAATACAATTCACATTACATAAAAATATGTCATCTTAATCATCTTTTCCTGGCATGTAAAAATGCTTTTGTTTAAAGATACATATAACATCATTTGTAAAAATTTTATAAAAATCCTCCATCAGGTCTTCCAATTTAAAATAATTGTACAACATTTCTACATAACTTTCTACCATTTGTTTAAAAATCACCCATAAATTTAAAATACAATCTCTGTTTCTGGCTACATTTCTTCTTTTCCATATAGCTTTTTTTGCTAAGATTAAAAACAAATTAACAAGTTTCTTATTTTCTTTGTTCTCTGTCATTCCCAGCATAAAAAACCTTTTCCAGTCAGTAACCTCTTCATTTTCTCTTAATTCTTTGACAATTTTTTTCAGTTCATTAAAAAATGGGTTAAGTTTTCCACATAATAAGAACAGATGTAAAATACCTTCATCTTCTTTTTTACAGACTTTACATCGAGCATTTGTTGCCTTCTGCATCATACACAATCTCATTTCTGTATAGATCACATTTTGTCTGATAAAATAGTCTAAACATTCTAAATCTACATCCAACCATTTCCATGTTCTATTCTTCCAAATGTCTTTTTCTTCGATTTCATTAAAATGCCTTAACCAAATCTGGTTGGCAACAGGTTTTTTAAAAACTCCATTTATAAAAAACTCATAGAACATTTTCACAGTACACAAATTAAAATCCACCCTCTTTTCTTTACATTTTAAAAATACCATCATTTTATTTTCTCCTTCTCCCTTCTTTTTAATCTGATCTAGCCATTGCCTTGGGATTGCTTTCTTGACATCTTCATACAGTTTTTTTTAAAACCATGACATTAAAATCCTCTTTCTCCTCCTCCATTGCATCTTTAATCACTTGGAGTGGTAAAAATCCCTCTTTCATCTCCCATAAAACATCTCTCACTTTTACAATCCCCACTTGTAGCCACTTCTTAAAATAGATATCTCGCTCGTGTATCTTTATTTTGTCATTTAAAAACAGAGGTTGATTTAAAATCACTTCCCTCCCCTCCGGATTAAAATCCACCTCTGTTAAAAAAAGCCTCCAAGCATTTAAAACCTCTTTATAAAACTGTGGTATCCCCTCCATCATCCAACTTTTCAACTTCATCCATAAAATGTTTTCTCCAAGGTTAAAATTCCCACATTTATTTAGATAAAACCCCATCAATTTCTTCCATTCATCTCTCTTCTTATCATCCAAATATTTCTTAACCACTTTAACCCTCATGCTTTTCATCTTCTGTTCCACATCCACTAAACCCATCCCTCCCTCTTCTGGTTTTCCTATCAGCGTATTGTACGCTATCCTTGGAGGCTTTTTTTCCCATAAAAATTCTAAAATACTTTTTTTTATTCTCCTAAAAACCCAGTTTGGCAATGGCATCACATGTAATTTGTTCCACATTTTTGATAACATTAACATGTTTACAATTAAAATTTTTCCTTTCAAACTTAAAAACCTGTTTCTCCAAAAAATCAGTCTCCTATCCATCCCTCCCAATGTCTCATCCCACATATTATCAACAGTTTCCTTCTCATTCTTTGCTAAGCCTACTCCTAAAATCCTCATTTCTTGTACCTCTAGGAATTTAACAACCCCCGTTAAAACCTCTGACCTTCCGAACTTCATATATACTGTTTTTTCCTCATTTATTTTTGCACCTGATCCCTCACAATAGCACTTAATTTTTTCCATTACTTCTTTAACACTTTCTATATTTTCAACAACAATTGTGGTATCATCAGCATACTGGAAAATTTTAGTCAGTTCCTCTTTTTCTTCTAGTTTTATTCCCTTTATTTTTTTCTCTCTGTTTATTAAAAGCCCTAATGGTTCAGCCACCAAAGAATATAACTTCGCTGACAGTGGACACCCTTGTCTTATAGACCTTAAAACTTTAAAAGGTTCCGTTAAAAAACCATTACATTTGACTTTTGTTAAAATATCGCTGTATAAAACTGAGATCCATTTTATAAAATTCTCTCCAAAACCAAATTGTTTTAAAACAGCCAATAAAAACCCATGCTCCACTCTGTCAAACGCCTTCTCGAAATCCATGCTTATTATATATGCCTCCTTTCCTTTTTCTTTTATGTACCCCATTATATCTCTTATGCTACTCGTGATATCTGCAATGTCCCTCCCCTTTACTCCATATGCCTGGTTAGTCTCTATTATGTTTGGCATGATATTTTTTAATCTGTTCGCTAAAACCCTGGCTAAAATTTTAAAATCTGTGTTTAACATTGTAATGGGCCTAAAATTTCTCAGTTCTGCCTTGTCTCCTTTTCTCTTGTAGATTATTTTCATTAAGCCTAAGCCCATTCTTGGGTGTACCCTTTCTTTTTTAAAAACCTCTTCATAGACTTCTTTTAAAATCGGGCTTACTTTTTCTTTAAAAACCTTATAAAACTCACTTCCAATACCATCTATTCCTGGGCATTTCTTCACACTTAGCTGATTTATTGCTTGTATAATTTCCTCAGTTGTTATTCCCCTATCACATTCCTTCTTATCCCCCTCACCGACTTTTTGTGTTATCTGTTGTAACAAAATGTTCCTTTTTTCCTCATCCCCTTCCTCTGATCTAAAAAGTTCTTCATAATATGTGCTTATTTCCTTTAAAATCCCTTCCGTGCTTAAAACAGCTTGTCCTTCCTTATTCCTAAGTTCTTTAATTATTCCCGCCTTCGCCCTGCTTTTCTCAAGGTTAAAAAAGAATCTACTACATTTCTCCCCTTCTACTGTATACTTAGCTTTACTTCTTAACGTCGCCCCTTTATATTTCCCTTCTTCTATTTTCCTCAACTTTTCCTCCACTTCAATTACTCTTGGCACGTTAACTTCATTTTTATTCAACTCCTCTCTTAACGTCTTTCTTATTTCTTGTTCCTTTGTTCTTTTTACCTTTTGTAACAATTTACAGTAATTCATTACATATTTCTTTATGTCATATTTCATGTTTTCCCACCATTGCCTTTTATCTTCTATGTACATCAAGTCTTTTTTCCCCTCATCAAATTTATTTTCTATCTCTTTTTTAAAACTTTCTTCCTTTAAAACTTCAGTGTTTAAAATCCATACCCCTGGTCCCCTCATTTCCTTTTTAAAATCCATTCTCATTTGCACCATTTTGTGATCACTTAAGGTCGTTTCTTTATAAAACACTCCATCAATAAAACATTCCAAATTCCTAGTACATAAAAAGTAGTCTATCCTAGTTTGACACATAAAATTCCCTACCAGCTGTCTTCTTGTAAATTCCCTCTTTTTCCCATTTCTTTCTCTCCACACATCAATCATGTTATACTCTCCCATCAATGACATTAACTCCTTTCTTCCCCCATCCGATTTAAAAACCATTCCGTTAGCCATATCCATTTTACTAAAAACAGTGTTAAAATCCCCCGCAATTATTACCCTCTTCCATTTTTCCATTAACTCAGCTATTATCTTAAAATATTTTTTCTTTTCTATTTCTTCATTTGGAGCATGTACGTTTACTAAAATAAAATCATCTTCATCCATCTTAATTTCTACAGCCATGCATTTTCCTTTTGTGTCATTATACATTTGCTTTGACCTGATACCTCTATCTTTTCTTATTAACATCGCAACTCCTCCTCCTATTTTTCCCTCCGCATTATTAAAAAATAATTCCCCTTCCCATCTTTTTTTAAAATCCTCCATTACACTCTCTTTCCAATTTGTTTCTTGCAATAAAATCACATCTTCATCCCTGCACAGTTCCTTGACTTTTTCAAATTTCACACCATTCATTAACCCTCTTGCATTAAAAGTAACAATTTTCAACACAATTAAAAAAGATAAAAGTACAAACTTTAGCATCATAATTTTGTTATCCTATTTCCTCCCCCTCTTTTGCACTTCTTCCACAGTCTTGTTTCACCTCATTACTTTGTTTACACATTTTATTTTTAGCTTTCTCCAAATTGGGTATTACCTTAACTTTTCTTCTTCTTTTATTGGATGTTCCTGCAGTGCTGTCTCCGCCCAGGTTTTCACTGTCTTTGTCTTTTCTTTCCGTCTCACCTATCCATTCAGTCTCTTCTGGCTCCTCTGTTCCTGCTTGTCCAACTTCATTAAACTCCATCTGTACCTCCTGTGTTAACTCAGTCTTTTCAATCTCATTGTCATTGTCCTTGCTTACATTGTCCTCTCTTTGCCTTGATCCAGTGTCTTCCCTTTGCTCTTCTTCATTGTCTGTCTCATGCATCTGCCCACTCCCCTTCTCTTCTTCATTGTGCTGGTCTCCATACCAGCACTCGCATTTGTCCAGTACACAATTGCATTCTGGACACCTCACCACCTTACAGTCCCTCGCGAAGTGGCCTGTTTCCGAGCATTTGTAACATTTAAAGTCTGGACAGTCCTTCATCACATGATCAGGGCTCATACACAACCTGCAGGTTTTCACCTGCTTGCTATGTATCACTCTATAGTACTGAGGACCATCCTCCATTTCAATTCGAGTACTGTAGGGCAAGGAGGCCACTTCTTTTGGGAACTGTACCTTAAGGAACCTCGTTCCATCTTCTATGTTGGTGCCGGTATAAAATCTTCTTCTTATCTGAGAGACAGGAGTAACCCCCCATCCCTCCAGCTTCTGTAGAATCTCTGCATCATCCAGGTAAGCGGGCAAATGCATGAACGAGACAACAAATTCTCTGTTATTCAATTTTTTAATTTCACATAGTTTTCCTTTAATCATCAATCCTTCGTTCAGATTTTCAATATCTTCTTCCTTTTCAAACGTAATTTCGTACTCCTTCATCATTTTGGGTCTTACAGCCAATATTTTTGTCACATCCAACTTATCTTTCAGCGCTTGTATTATGTCTTCAGCTTTACCTTCATGCACTTCAGTCAAATCCACTACTACTGTAGCTTCTTTGGTGTAGGTTCTTTTATATCTCCTTTCAGGCCCATCCTTTTCTCGTTGAGTTTTTTCCAGTCCGTTTGCCATTTGCCGCCGTGTTCCTCGTGCCAAGTCCGTGTCTGTTGCCGTAGTTCCGTCCATTTTTCAAAAATAAGGAAAACAAAAAACAAACAAAAAAAATAAAAATAAAATGATCCCTCCCAAACAGCTATGCTGTTGGGAGGACAAGTAATAACAAATAACCCAAAAAATTAAACAAAAAACAATTATTAAGACTCAAATAACCAAAAAACAAAAACACACCAAACAATTTTGGGTGAACCTTCTTCACCCTTCTATAGCCACCTCACTTCCTGTTTCACACTAGCTCTCTAGCGCCCTCAGGTTGGTATGGCCGTAAGTGAAGACTGCTGCAAAGAGAGAGCTATTTAGAGATCATCCAATCTAATCGCCAGTACATTATATAAGTAAGAAAGAAAACCCAAAAGCTTAAAGTACCTGGCATTCCTAGCCGGTCTCTCATCCAAGTACTAACCAGACCTAAGCCTGCTAAGATTCAGAGATTGGGCATTGACTCTTTTTTTTTTTTTTTTTTTGCAAAATTATTATATAATTTGTGAAATTTTCCAAAAAGTTTAAAGCACCTGGTATTCCCAGGCAGTCTGTCATCCAAGTACTAACCAGACCTAAGCCTGCTAAGATTCAGAGATTGGGCATTGACTCTTTTTTTTTTTTTGCAAGATTATTATATAATTTGTGAAATTTTCCAAAAAGTTTAAAGCACCTGGTATTCCCAGGCAGTCTCCCATCCATGTACTAACCAGACCCAAACCTGCTAATATTCAGAGATCGGGCATTGACTCTATTTTTTGGCAAAATTATTATATACTAAGTGAAAATTTTCCAAAAAGTTTAAAGCACCTGGTATTCCCAGGCAGTCTCCCATCCATGTACTAACCAAGCCCAAAACTGCTAATATTCAGAGATCGGGCATTGACTCTATTTTTTGGCAAAATTATTATGTACTAAGTGAAAAATTTCCAAAAAGCTTACAGCACCTGGTATTCCCAGGCGGTCTCCCATCCAAGTACTAACCAGGCCCAAACCTGCTTAGCGTCTGAGATCAGACGAGATCGGGCATAGCCAGGTTGGTATGGCCGTAAGTGAAGACTGCTGCAAAGAGAGGGCTATTTAGAGATCATCCAATCTAATCGCCAGTACATTATATAAGTAGGAAAGAAAACCCAAAAGCTTAAAGCACCTGGTATTCCCAGCCGGTCTCTCATCCAAGTACTAACCACACCTAAGCCTGCTAAGATTCAGAGATTGGGCATTGACTCTTTCTTTTTTTTTTTTTTTGCAAGATTATTATATAATTTGTGAAATTTTCCAAAAACTTTAAAGCACATGGTATTCCCTGGCAGTCTCTCATCCAAGTACTAACCAGACCTAAGCCTTCTAAGATTCAGAGATTGGGCATTGACTCTTTCTTTTTTTTTTTTTTGCAAGATTATTATGTAATTTGTGAAATTTTCCAAAAAGTTTAAAGCACCTGGTATTCCCAGGCAGTCTCCCATCCATGTACTAACCAGGCCCAAACCTGCTAATATTCAGAGATCGGGCATTGACTCTATTGTTTGGCCAAATTATTATATACTAAGTGAAAAATTTCCAGAAAGCTTACAGCACCTGGTATTCCCAGGCGGTCTCCCATCCAAGTACTAACCAAGCCCAAACCTGCTTAGCTTCCGAGATCAGACGAGATCGGGCATAGCCAGGTTGGTATGGCCGTAAGCAAAGACTGCCGCAAAGAGATTGCTATTTAGAGATCAGCCAATCTAATCGCCAGTACATTATATAAGTAAGAAAGAAAACCCAAAAGCTTAAAGTACCTGGCATTCCTAGCCGGTCTCTCATCCAAGTACTAACCAGACCTAATCCTGCTAAGATTCAGAGATTGGGCATTGACTCTTTTTTTTTTTTTTTGCAAGATTATTATATAATTTGTGAAATTTTCCAAAAAGTTTAAAGCACCTGGTATTCCCAGGCAGTCTCCCATCCATGTACTAACCAGGCCCAAAACTGCTAATATTCAGAGATCGGGCATTGACTCTATTGTTTGGCCAAATTATTATATACTAAGTGAAAAATTTCCAACAAGCTTACAGCACCTGGTATTCCCAGGCGGTCTCCCATCCAAGTACTAACCAGGCCCAAACCTGCTTAGCATCCGAGATCAGACGAGATCAGGCATAGCCAGGTTGGTATGGCCGTAAGTGAAGACTGCCGCAAAGAGAGAGCTATTTAGAGATCATCCAATCTAATCGCCAGTACATTAAATAAGTAAGAAAGAAAACCCAAAAGCTTAAAGTACCTGGCATTCCTAGCCGGTCTCTCATCCAAGTACTAACCAGACCTAATCCTGCTAAGATTCAGAGATTGGGCATTGACTCTTTTTTTTTTTTTTGCAAAATTATTATATAATTTGTGAAATTTTCCAAAAAGCTTGAAGCACCTGGTATTCCTAGCCGGTCTCTCATCCAAGTACTAACCACACCTAAGCCTGCTAAGATTCAGAGATTGGGCATTGACTCTTTTTTTTTTGCAAAATTATTATATAATTTGTGAAATTTTCCAAAAAGCTTAAAGCACCTGGTATTCCCAGGCAGTCTCTCATCCAAGTACTAACCAGACCTAAGCCTGCTAAGATTCAGAGATTGGGCATTGACTCTCTTTTTTTTTTTTTTGCAAGATTATTATATACTTTGTGAAATGTTCCAAAAAGTTTAAAGCACCTGGTATTCCCAGGCAGTCTCCCATCCATGTACTAACCAGGCCCAAACCTGCTAATATTCAGAGATCGGGCATTGACTCTATTGTTTGGCCAAATTATTATATACTAAGTGAAAAATTTCCAAAAAGCTTACAGCACCTGTTATTCCCAGGCGGTCTCCCATCCAAGTACTAACCAGGCCCAAACCTGCTTAGCTTCCGAGATCAGACGAGATCGGGCATAGCCAGGTTGGTATGGCCGTAAGCGAAGACTGCCGCAAAGAGAGGGCTATTTAGAGATCAGCCAATCTAATCGCCAGTACATTATATAAGTAAGAAAGAAAACCCAAAAGCTTAAAGTACCTGGCATTCCTAGCCGGTCTCTCATCCAAGTACTAACCAGACCTAATCCTGCTAAGATTCAGAGATTGGGCACTGACTCTTTTTTTTTTTTTTTTTTTGTGCAAGATTATTATATAATTTGTGAAATTTTCCAAAAAGTTTAAAGCACCTGGTATTCCCAGGCAGTCTCCCATCCATGTACTAACCAGGCCCAAAACTGCTAATATTTTTTTTTTTTTTTGCAAAATTATTATATAATTTGTGAAATTTTCCAAAAAGCTTGAAGCACCTGGTATTCCTAGCCGGTCTCTCATCCAAGTACTAACCACACCTAAGCCTGCTAAGATTCAGAGATTGGGCACTGACTCTTTTTTTTTTTTTGTGCAAGATTATTATATAATTTGTGAAATTTTCCAAAAAGTTTAAAGCACCTGGTATTCCCAGGCAGTCTCCCATCCATGAACTAACCAGGCCCAAAACTGCTAATATTCAGAGATCGGGCATTGACTCTATTTTTTGGCAAAATTATTATATACTAAGTGAAAAATTTCCAAAAAGCTTACAGCACCTGGTATTCCCAGGCGGTCTCCCATCCAAGTACTAACCAGGCCCAAACCTGCTTAACGTCTGAGATCAGACGAGATCGGGCATAGCCAGGTTGGTATGGCCGTAAGTGAAGACTGCTGCAAAGAGAGGGCTATTTAAAGATAATCCAATCTAATCGCCAGTACATTATATAAGTAGGAAAGAAAACCCAAAAGCTTAAAGCACCTGGTATTCCTAGCCGGTCTCTCATCCAAGTACTAACCACACCTAAGCCTGCTAAGATTCAGAGATTGGGCATTGACTCTTTTTTTTTTTTTTTTTGCAAGATTATTATATAATTTGTGAAATTTTCCAAAAACTTTAAAGCACCTGGTATTCCCAGGCAGTCTCTCATCCAAGTACTAACCAGACCTAAGCCTGCTAAGATTCAGAGATTGGGCATTGACCTTTTTTTTTTTTTTTTGCAAGATTATTATATAATTTGTGAAATTTTCCAAAAAATTTAAAGCACCTGGTATTCCCAGGCAGTCTCCCATCCATGTACTATCCAGGCCCAAACCTGCTAATATTCAGAGATCGGGCATTGACTCTATTTTTTGGCAAAATTATTATATACTAAGTGAAAAATTTCCAAAAAGCTTACAGCACCTGTTATTCCCACGCGGTCTCCCATCCAAGTACTAACCAGGCCCAAACCTGCTTAGCTTACTAGATCAGACGAGATCGGGCATAGCCAGGTTGGTATGGCCGTAAGTGAAGACTGCTGCAAAAAGAGGGCTATTTAGAGATCATCCAATCTAATCGGCAGTACATTATATAAGTAGGAAAGAAAACCCAAAAGCTTAAAGCACCTGGTATTCCCAGCCGGTCTCTCATCCAAGTACTAACCAGACCTTAGCCTGCTAAGATTCAGAGATTGTGCATTGACTCTTTTTTTTTTTTTTTTTGCAAGATTATTATATAATTTGTGAAATTTTCCAAAAAGTTTAAAGCACCTGGTATTCCCAGGCAGTCTCCCATCCATGTACTAACCAGGCCCAAACCTGCTAATATTCAGAGATCGGGCATTGACTCTATTTTTTGGCAAAATTATTATATACTAAGTGAAAAATTTCCAAAAAGCTTACAGCACCTGGTATTCCCAGGCGGTCTCCAATCCAAGTACTAACCAGGCCCAAACCTGCTTAGCTTCTGAGATCAGACAAGATCGGGCATAGCCAGGTTGGTATGGCCGTTAGCGAAGACTGCCGCAAAGAGAGGGCTATTTAGAGATCAGCCAATCTAATCGCCAGTACATTATATACGTAGGTAAGAAAAACCAAAAGCTTAAAGCACCTGGTATTCCTAGCTGGTCTCTCATCCAAGTACTAACCAGACCTAAGCCTGCTAAGATTCAGAGATTGGGCATTGACCTTTTTTTTTTTTTTTTGCAAGATTATTATATAATTTGTGAAATTTTCCAAAAAATTTAAAGCACCTGGTATTCCCAGGCAGTCTCCCATCCATGTACTATCCAGGCCCAAACCTGCTAATATTCAGAGATCGGGCATTGACTCTATTTTTTGGCAAAATTATTATATACTAAGTGAAAAATTTCCAAAAAGCTTACAGCACCTGTTATTCCCACGCGGTCTCTCATCCAAGTACTAACCAGACCTAATCCTGCTAAGATTCAGAGATTGGGCATTGACTCCTTTTTTTTGTTTTTTTTGCAAGGTTATTATGTAATTTGTGAAATTTTCCAAAAAGTTTAAAGCACCTGGTATTCCAAGGCAGTCTCCCATCCATGTGCTAACCAGGCCCAAACCTGCTAATATTCAGAGATCGGGCATTGACTCTATTTTTTGGCAAAATTATTTTATACTAATTGAAAAATTTCCAAAAAGCTTACAGCACCTGGTATTCCCAGGCAGTCTTCAATCCAAGTACTAACCAGGCCCAAACCTGCTTAGCTTCCGAGATCAGACGAGATCGGGCATAGCCAGGTTGGTATGGCCGTAAGCGAAGACTGCCGCAAAGAGAGGGCTATTTAGAGATCATCCAATCTAATCGCCAGTACATTATATAAGTAGGAAAGAAAACCCAAAAGCTTAAAGCACCTGGTATTCCTAGCCGGTCTCTCATCCAAGTACTAACCACACCTAAGCCTGCTAAGATTCAGAGATTGGGCATTGACTCTTTCTTTTTTTTTTTTTTGCAAGATTATTATATAATTTGTGAAATTTTCCAAAAAGTTTAAAGCACCTGGTATTCCCAGGCAGTCTCCCATCCATGTACTAACCAGGCCCAAAACTGCTAATATTCAGAGATCGGCATTGACTCTATTGTTTGGCCAAATTATTATATACTAAGTGAAAAATTTCCAAAAAGCTTACAGCACCTGGTATTCCCAGGCGGTCTCCCATCCAAGTACTAACTAGGCCCAAACCTGCTTAGCATCCGAGATCAGACGAGATCAGGCATAGCTTTTTTTTTTTTTTTTTTTTTTTTTTTATTCAAAAATTATTATATTACAACATTCCATAAATATTTTGTACATGAAAGTCTTATTTACTTTTAAAACAGTCATTTAACATTTTTTTTTTTAAAGACTCAAATAAAAATTAAAAGCATTATTAACATACATTTTAAGAACAATCTAAGTAACATTTTTGCAATAATACATTAAAATGAAAATGTCATTTCAAAGAATGGATTCCCTTTTACAATTTTTTTTTTTTTTTTTTTTTTTTTTTTTTTTTTTTACAAACACTTATTTTTCATCTTTTATATCATAGTAACCAAACAGAAAATTTAGAATAAAGCACATCTTTATCCTAAAAAAATTGCACACATGTATTTTTGCCACCACTCAATTAGTTTCATTGTCTTTAAAGAAAACATGTCTTGCTTCCCCCATTTCCAATTTTCCTCCTTTCCTTTAGCGCTTCTCTTCTTATTTTCTGCTTTTTAAGAACCTGTTGAATGTCTACTCCACCTTTTGTTCTTGCTTTTACACCTCTATTCAGTCTTTATATTCCTTTATTTTCCAAACCAAGAATCCTCCCCCCATTTTCCACTTCTCTTACCTCCTGCAGTATCTTCATTCCCTTATCCTCATCCTTTTCTTGACCTTTTTCATAGTCCATCCCAGTCGTGTCCCCTTCTTCCTTTTCCTTAGAAAAGTCTTTGTTAATCAGATTTATTTCCTCTTTGTCTACCCCTTCTCCCGTCTCCATTCCTTGTTCTCCATCTTTGTTCTTTTCTTCATTCTCATCTTTGTTGGTTTCCTCCTCTTCCTCATTGTCCTGTTCATCTTCCTTTCCTTGAGTCTGCCGCAGTGAATCATTTAAATGCTCAGTTGCAGTATCTCCCATCACCTCCTGTACGTCCATATTTGTGTCCTCATTTACCTCATGTTCCATCTCACATCTGCATCTCATGATTGCTTTGTCGCAGCCTTGGCACCGTGGGACTTTGCAGTCCCGCGCATAATGCCCCTGCTCAAAACAGTCTCGACATTTGAATTGCGGACAGTCCTTTTTCTCATGTTCCACACTTACACAGATCCTGCATGTCTTCAATTGGTTGTCATGAATCACTCTGTAGTACTGCACTCCTTCTTCAGTCATGAACCTGGTATTATATGGCAAAGATGTCACTTCTTTTGGAAACTTTACCTTTA
The DNA here is from genome assembly GCF_023724105.1 of Carassius gibelio. NCBI lineage: Eukaryota > Metazoa > Chordata > Actinopteri > Cypriniformes > Cyprinidae > Carassius > Carassius gibelio. Next base: position 19,471,639 of record NC_068395.1, read on the forward strand.
GAAAACGTGTTCCGTCCGCCACTGTTGTCCCCGGATGATATCTCCTTCTTAAAGGCAATATGGGAGTTACTCCCCAATCTATCAGTTTTTGAATGATTTCCTCATCTTCTATATAGCTGGGCAGACTCAAGAAAGATACCATCCTTTCTGTTGCACACAGTTTCCTTATCTCACATTCTTTTCCGTTAATCATGATTCCATTCAACAGTGAATCACAGTCCAACTCACTTTCCATAGTCATTTCAAATTCAATGTTTTTCTTTCTTCTTAGTCCGATCAGTTTTCCAGTTCCTACTTTCTCTTCAACTGATTTAATTATCATTATTACTGTTGTGTTTTCTATATCTTTTACAGTCATTGTTAATGTTGCTTCTTTTCTGTATTGCCTCTGATACTTTGTTTGGTGGCTCAATTTCTTTATCATTTGCTGTCGTTGAGATAAATCATTTCTTTTTTCTTCAACTCCATTATTAGTTCCAGTACCTTCAGTTGCTTGTAGTTCTATTTTTCTGTCTTGTCCATTGGTGTTTCCATCTTGTTTTCTCCTTGAAACCACCTTTGCCCAAGTCTCATTTCTGCTTTCAGCATTCCCTTCATTCATATTCCTTTCCATCTCGTCAGCAACATATCCAGATTCTCTGATCCCCATCTCATGTCCATTTGACAGTCCGTGTCCTTTGTCCATTAAATCTGTCATTTTGTTATATGAAACCCCAAACAGTATAAACTGTTTGGGGTTAAAAAAAAAAAAACACTAACTAATATAAACTCAACACAAACAAAAAAACAAACCAAACAAACAAACAAACTAATAAAATTAAACCAAACTACAAAATGGAAGAGCCTCTCTCTTCCTACTACTGCCAACTCACTTCCTGTTGCACTCTAGCGCCCTCAGGTTGGTATGGCCGTAAGTGAAGACTGCCGCAAAGAGAGGGCTATTTAGAGATCAGCCAATCTAATCGCCAGTACATTATATAAGTAGGAAAGAAAACCCAAAAGCTTAAAGCACCTGGTATTCCCAGTCGGTCTCTCATCCAAGTACTAACCAGACCTAAGCGTGCTAAGATTCAGAGATTGGGCATTGACTCCTTTTTTTTGTTTTTTTTGCAAGGTTATTATGTAATTTGTGAAATTTTCCAAAAAGTTTAAAGCACCTGGTATTCCAAGGCAGTCTCCCATCCATGTGCTAACCAGGCCCAAACCTGCTAATATTCAGAGATCGGGCATTGACTCTATTTTTTGGCAAAATTATTTTATACTAATTGAAAAATTTCCAAAAAGCTTACAGCACCTGGTATTCCCAGGCAGTCTTCAATCCAAGTACTAACCAGGCCCAAACCTGCTTAGCTTCCGAGATCAGACGAGATCGGGCATAGCCAGGTTGGTATGGCCGTAAGCGAAGACTGCCGCAAAGAGAGGGCTATTTAGAGATCATCCAATCTAATCGCCAGTACATTATATAAGTAGGAAAGAAAACCCAAAAGCTTAAAGCACCTGGTATTCCTAGCCGGTCTCTCATCCAAGTACTAACCACACCTAAGCCTGCTAAGATTCAGAGATTGGGCATTGACTCTTTTTTTTTTTTTTTTTTTTTTTTTTTTTTGCAAAATTATTATATAATTTGTGAAATTTTCCAAAAAGCTTAAAGCACCTGGTATTCCCAGGCAGTCTCTCATCCAAGTACTAACCAGACCTAAGCCTGCTAAGATTCAGAGATTGGGCATTGACTCTTTTTTTTTTTTTTTGCAAGATTATTATATACTTTGTGAAATGTTCCAAAAAGTTTAAAGCACCTGGTATTCCCAGGCAGTCTCCCATCCATGTACTAACCAGGCCCAAACCTGCTAATATTCAGAGATTGGGCATTGACTCTATTGTTTGGCCAAATTATTATATACTAAGTGAAAAATTTCCAAAGAGCTTACAGCACCTGGTATTCCCAGGCGGTCTCCCATCCAAGTACTAACCAGGCCCAAACCTGCTTAACGTCTGAGATCAGACGAGATCGGGCATAGCCAGGTTGGTATGGCCGTAAGTGAAGACTGCTGCAAAGAGAGGGCTATTTAAAGATAATCCAATCTAATCGCCAGTACATTATATAAGTAGGAAAGAAAACCCAAAAGCTTAAAGCACCTGGTATTCCTAGCCGGTCTCTCATCCAAATACTAACCACACCTAAGCCTGCTAAGATTCAGAGATTGGGCATTGACTCTTTTTTTTTTTTTTTTTGCAAGATTATTATATAATTTGTGAAATTTTCCAAAAACTTTAAAGCACCTGGTATTCCCAGGCAGTCTCTCATCCAAGTACTAACCAGACCTAAGCCTGCTAAGATTCAGAGATTGGGCATTGACCTTTTTTTTTTTTTTTTTGCAAGATTATTATATAATTTGTGAAATTTTCCAAAAAATTTAAAGCACCTGGTATTCCCAGGCAGTCTCCCATCCATGTACTATCCAGGCCCAAACCTGCTAATATTCAGAGATCGGGCATTGACTCTATTTTTTGGCAAAATTATTATATACTAAGTGAAAATTTTCCAAAAAGCTTACAGCACCTGTTATTCCCACGCGGTCTCCCATCCAAGTACTAACCAGGCCCAAACCTGCTTAGCTTACTAGATCAGACGAGATCGGGCATAGCCAGGTTGGTATGGCCATAAGTGAAGACTGCTGCAAAAAGAGGGCTATTTAGAGATCATCCAATCTAATCGGCAGTACATTATATAAGTAGGAAAGAAAACCCAAAAGCTTAAAGCACCTGGTATTCCCAGCCGGTCTCTCATCCAAGTACTAACCAGACCTAAGCCTGCTAAGATTCAGAGATTGGGCATTGACTCTTTTTTTTTTTTTTTTTGCAAGATTATTATATAATTTGTGAAATTTTCCAAAAAGTTTAAAGCACCTGGTATTCCCAGGCAGTCTCCCATCCATGTACTAACCAGGCCCAAACCTGCTAATATTCAGAGATCGGGCATTGACTCTATTTTTTGGCAAAATTATTATATACTAAGTGAAAAATTTCCAAAAAGCTTACAGCACCTGGTATTCCCAGGCGGTCTCCAATCCAAGTACTAACCAGGCCCAAACCTGCTTAGCTTCTGAGATCAGACAAGATCGGGCATAGCCAGGTTGGTATGGCCGTTAGCGAAGACTGCCGCAAAGAGAGGGCTATTTAGAGATCAGCCAATCTAATCGCCAGTACATTATATACGTAGGTAAGAAAAACCAAAAGCTTAAAGCACCTGGTATTCCTAGCCGGTCTCTCATCCAAGTACTAACCAGACCTAAGCCTGCTAAGATTCAGAGATTGGGCATTGACCTTTTTTTTTTTTTTTTGCAAGATTATTATATAATTTGTGAAATTTTCCAAAAAATTTAAAGCACCTGGTATTCCCAGGCAGTCTCCCATCCATGTACTATCCAGGCCCAAACCTGCTAATATTCAGAGATCGGGCATTGACTCTATTTTTTGGCAAAATTATTATATACTAAGTGAAAAATTTCCAAAAAGCTTACAGCACCTGTTATTCCCACGCGGTCTCTCATCCAAGTACTAACCAGACCTAATCCTGCTAAGATTCAGAGATTGGGCATTGACTCCTTTTTTTTTGTTTTTTTTGCAAGGTTATTATGTAATTTGTGAAATTTTCCAAAAAGTTTAAAGCACCTGGTATTCCAAGGCAGTCTCCCATCCATGTGCTAACCAGGCCCAAACCTGCTAATATTCAGAGATCGGGCATTGACTCTATTTTTTGGCAAAATTATTTTATACTAATTGAAAAATTTCCAAAAAGCTTACAGCACCTGGTATTCCCAGGCAGTCTTCAATCCAAGTACTAACCAGGCCCAAACCTGCTTAGCTTCCGAGATCAGACGAGATCGGGCATAGCCAGGTTGGTATGGCCGTAAGCGAAGACTGCCGCAAAGAGAGGGCTATTTAGAGATCATCCAATCTAATCGCCAGTACATTACAGTCGCCAGTACATTACAGTTTTTTTTACAGAAAAATTTCCAAAAAGCTTACAGCACCTGGTATTCCCAGGCGGTCTCTCATCCAAGTACTAACCAGACCTAAGCCTGCTAAGATTCAGAGATTGGGCATTGACTCTTTTTTTTTTTTTTTGCAAGATTATTATATACTTTGTGAAATGTTCCAAAAAGTTTAAAGCACCTGGTATTCCCAGGCAGTCTCCCATCCATGTACTAACCAGGCCCAAACCTGCTAATATTCAGAGATTGGGCATTGACTCTATTGTTTGGCCAAATTATTATATACTAAGTGAAAAATTTCCAAAGAGCTTACAGCACCTGGTATTCCCAGGCGGTCTCCCATCCAAGTACTAACCAGGCCCAAACCTGCTTAACGTCTGAGATCAGACGAGATCGGGCATAGCCAGGTTGGTATGGCCGTAAGTGAAGACTGCTGCAAAGAGAGGGCTATTTAAAGATAATCCAATCTAATCGCCAGTACATTATATAAGTAGGAAAGAAAACCCAAAAGCTTAAAGCACCTGGTATTCCTAGCCGGTCTCTCATCCAAATACTAACCACACCTAAGCCTGCTAAGATTCAGAGATTGGGCATTGACTCTTTTTTTTTTTTTTTTGCAAGATTATTATATAATTTGTGAAATTTTCCAAAAACTTTAAAGCACCTGGTATTCCCAGGCAGTCTCTCATCCAAGTACTAACCAGACCTAAGCCTGCTAAGATTCAGAGATTGGGCATTGACCTTTTTTTTTTTTTTTTTGCAAGATTATTATATAATTTGTGAAATTTTCCAAAAAATTTAAAGCACCTGGTATTCCCAGGCAGTCTCCCATCCATGTACTATCCAGGCCCAAACCTGCTAATATTCAGAGATCGGGCATTGACTATTTTTTGGCAAAATTATTATATACTAAGTGAAAATTTTCCAAAAAGCTTACAGCACCTGTTATTCCCACGCGGTCTCCCATCCAAGTACTAACCAGGCCCAAACCTGCTTAGCTTACTAGATCAGACGAGATCGGGCATAGCCAGGTTGGTATGGCCATAAGTGAAGACTGCTGCAAAAAGAGGGCTATTTAGAGATCATCCAATCTAATCGGCAGTACATTATATAAGTAGGAAAGAAAACCCAAAAGCTTAAAGCACCTGGTATTCCCAGCCGGTCTCTCATCCAAGTACTAACCAGACCTAAGCCTGCTAAGATTCAGAGATTGGGCATTGACTCTTTTTTTTTTTTTTTTTGCAAGATTATTATATAATTTGTGAAATTTTCCAAAAAGTTTAAAGCACCTGGTATTCCCAGGCAGTCTCCCATCCATGTACTAACCAGGCCCAAACCTGCTAATATTCAGAGATCGGGCATTGACTCTATTTTTTGGCAAAATTATTATATACTAAGTGAAAAATTTCCAAAAAGCTTACAGCACCTGGTATTCCCAGGCGGTCTCCAATCCAAGTACTAACCAGGCCCAAACCTGCTTAGCTTCTGAGATCAGACAAGATCGGGCATAGCCAGGTTGGTATGGCCGTTAGCGAAGACTGCCGCAAAGAGAGGGCTATTTAGAGATCAGCCAATCTAATCGCCAGTACATTATATACGTAGGTAAGAAAAACCAAAAGCTTAAAGCACCTGGTATTCCTAGCCGGTCTCTCATCCAAGTACTAACCAGACCTAAGCCTGCTAAGATTCAGAGATTGGGCATTGACCTTTTTTTTTTTTTTTTGCAAGATTATTATATAATTTGTGAAATTTTCCAAAAAATTTAAAGCACCTGGTATTCCCAGGCAGTCTCCCATCCATGTACTATCCAGGCCCAAACCTGCTAATATTCAGAGATCGGGCATTGACTCTATTTTTTGGCAAAATTATTATATACTAAGTGAAAAATTTCCAAAAAGCTTACAGCACCTGTTATTCCCACGCGGTCTCTCATCCAAGTACTAACCAGACCTAATCCTGCTAAGATTCAGAGATTGGGCATTGACTCCTTTTTTTTTGTTTTTTTTGCAAGGTTATTATGTAATTTGTGAAATTTTCCAAAAAGTTTAAAGCACCTGGTATTCCAAGGCAGTCTCCCATCCATGTGCTAACCAGGCCCAAACCTGCTAATATTCAGAGATCGGGCATTGACTCTATTTTTTGGCAAAATTATTTTATACTAATTGAAAAATTTCCAAAAAGCTTACAGCACCTGGTATTCCCAGGCAGTCTTCAATCCAAGTACTAACCAGGCCCAAACCTGCTTAGCTTCCGAGATCAGACGAGATCGGGCATAGCCAGGTTGGTATGGCCGTAAGCGAAGACTGCCGCAAAGAGAGGGCTATTTAGAGATCATCCAATCTAATCGCCAGTACATTACAGTCGCCAGTACATTACAGTTTTTTTTACAGAAAAATTTCCAAAAAGCTTACAGCACCTGGTATTCCCAGGCGGTCTCCCATCCAAGTACTAACTAGGCCCAAACCTGCTTAGCATCCGAGATCAGACGAGATCAGGCATAGCTGTTTTTTTTTTTTTTTTTTTTTTTTTTTATTCAAAAATTATTATATTACAACATTCCATAAATATTTTGTACATGAAAGTCTTATTTACTTTTAAAACAGTCATTTAACATTTTTTTTTTAAAAGACTCAAATAAAAATTAAAAGCATTATTAACATACATTTTAAGAACAATCTAAGTAACATTTTTGCAATAATACATTAAAATGAAAATGTCATTTCAAAGAATGGATTCCCTTTTACAATTTTTTTTTTTTTTTTTTTTTTTTTTTTTTTTTTTACAAACACTTATTTTTCATCTTTTATATCATAGTAACCAAACAGAAAATTTAGAATAAAGCACATCTTTATCCTAAAAAAATTGCACACATGTATTTTTGCCACCACTCAATTAGTTTCATTGTCTTTAAAGAAAACATGTCTTGCTTCCCCCATTTCCAATTTTCCTCCTTTCCTTTAGCGCTTCTCTTCTTATTTTCTGCTTTTTAAGAACCTGTTGAATGTCTACTCCACCTTTTGTTCTTGCTTTTACACCTCTATTCAGTCTTTCTATTCCTTTATTTTCCAAACCAAGAATCCTCCCCCCATTTTCCACTTCTCTTACCTCCTGCAGTATCTTCATTCCCTTATCCTCATCCTTTTCTTGACCTTTTTCATAGTCCATCCCAGTCGTGTCCCCTTCTTCCTTTTCCTTAGAAAAGTCTTTGTTAATCAGATTTATTTCCTCTTTGTCTACCCCTTCTCCCGTCTCCATTCCTTGTTCTCCATCTTTGTTCTTTTCTTCATTCTGATCTTTGTTGGTTTCCTCCTCTTCCTCATTGTCCTGTTCATCTTCCTTTCCTTGAGTCTGCCGCAGTGAATCATTTAAATGCTCAGTTGCAGTATCTCCCATCACCTCCTGTACGTCCATATTTGTGTCCTCATTTACCTCATGTTCCATCTCACATCTGCATCTCATGATTGCTTTGTCGCAGCCTTGGCACCGTGGGACTTTGCAGTCCCACGCATAATGCCCCTGCTCAAAACAGTCTCGACATTTGAATTGCGGACAGTCCTTTTTCTCATGTTCCACACTTACACAGATCCTGCATGTCTTCAATTGGTTGTCATGAATCACTCTGTAGTACTGCACTCCTTCTTCAGTCATGAACCTGGTATTATATGGCAAAGATGTCACTTCTTTTGGAAACTTTACCTTTAGAAAACGTGTTCTGTCCGCCACTGTTGTCCCCGGATGATATCTCCTTCTTAAAGGCAATATGGGAGTTACTCCCCAATCTATCAGTTTTTGAATGATTTCCTCATCTTCTATATAGCTGGGCAGACTCAAGAAAGATACCATCCTTTCTGTTGCACACAGTTTCCTTATCTCACATTCTTTTCCGTTAATCATGATTCCATTCAACAGTGAATCACAGTCCAACTCACTTTCCATAGTCATTTCAAATTCAATGTTTTTCTTTCTTCTTAGTCCGATCAGTTTTCCAGTTCCTACTTTCTCTTCAACTGATTTAATTATCATTATTACTGTTGTGTTTTCTATATCTTTTACAGTCATTGTTAATGTTGCTTCTTTTCTGTATTGCCTCTGATACTTTGTTTGGTGGCTCAATTTCTTTATCATTTGCTGTCGTTGAGATAAATCATTTCTTTTTTCTTCAACTCCAATTTTAGTTCCAGTACCTTCAGTTGCTTGTAGTTCTATTTTTCTGTCTTGTCCATTGGTGTTTCCATCTTGTTTTCTCCTTGAAACCACCTTTGCCCAAGTCTCATTTCTGCTTTCAGCATTCCCTTCATTCATATTCCTTTCCATCTCGTCAGCAACATATCCAGATTCTCTGATCCCCATCTCATGTCCATTTGACAGTCCGTGTCCTTTGTCCATTAAATCTGTCATTTTGTTATATGAAACCCCAAACAGTATAAACTGTTTGGGGTTAAAAAAAAAACACTAACTAATATAAACTCAACACAAACAAAAAAACAAACCAAACAAACAAACAAACTAATAAAATTAAACCAAACTACAAAATGGAAGAGCCTCTCTCTTCCTACTACTGCCAACTCACTTCCTGTTGCACTCTAGCGCCCTCAGGTTGGTATGGCCGTAAGTGAAGACTGCCGCAAAGAGAGGGCTATTTAGAGATCAGCCAATCTAATCGCCAGTACATTATATAAGTAGGAAAGAAAACCCAAAAGCTTAAAGCACCTGGTATTCCCAGTCGGTCTCTCATCCAAGTACTAACCAGACCTAAGCGTGCTAAGATTCAGAGATTGGGCATTGACTCCTTTTTTTTGTTTTTTTTGCAAGGTTATTATGTAATTTGTGAAATTTTCCAAAAAGTTTAAAGCACCTGGTATTCCAAGGCAGTCTCCCATCCATGTGCTAACCAGGCCCAAACCTGCTAATATTCAGAGATCGGGCATTGACTCTATTTTTTGGCAAAATTATTTTATACTAATTGAAAAATTTCCAAAAAGCTTACAGCACCTGGTATTCCCAGGCAGTCTTCAATCCAAGTACTAACCAGGCCCAAACCTGCTTAGCTTCCGAGATCAGACGAGATCGGGCATAGCCAGGTTGGTATGGCCGTAAGCGAAGACTGCCGCAAAGAGAGGGCTATTTAGAGATCATCCAATCTAATCGCCAGTACATTATATAAGTAGGAAAGAAAACCCAAAAGCTTAAAGCACCTGGTATTCCTAGCCGGTCTCTCATCCAAGTACTAACCACACCTAAGCCTGCTAAGATTCAGAGATTGGGCATTGACTCTTTTTTTTTTTTTTTTTTTTTTTTTTTTTGCAAAATTATTATATAATTTGTGAAATTTTCCAAAAAGCTTAAAGCACCTGGTATTCCCAGGCAGTCTCTCATCCAAGTACTAACCAGACCTAAGCCTGCTAAGATTCAGAGATTGGGCATTGACTCTTTTTTTTTTTTTTTGCAAGATTATTATATACTTTGTGAAATGTTCCAAAAAGTTTAAAGCACCTGGTATTCCCAGGCAGTCTCCCATCCATGTACTAACCAGGCCCAAACCTGCTAATATTCAGAGATTGGGCATTGACTCTATTGTTTGGCCAAATTATTATATACTAAGTGAAAAATTTCCAAAGAGCTTACAGCACCTGGTATTCCCAGGCGGTCTCCCATCCAAGTACTAACCAGGCCCAAACCTGCTTAACGTCTGAGATCAGACGAGATCGGGCATAGCCAGGTTGGTATGGCCGTAAGTGAAGACTGCTGCAAAGAGAGGGCTATTTAAAGATAATCCAATCTAATCGCCAGTACATTATATAAGTAGGAAAGAAAACCCAAAAGCTTAAAGCACCTGGTATTCCCAGCCGGTCTCTCATCCAAGTACTAACCAGACCTAAGCCTGCTAAGATTCAGAGATTGGGCATTGACTCTTTTTTTTTTTTTTTTTGCAAGATTATTATATAATTTGTGAAATTTTCCAAAAAGTTTAAAGCACCTGGTATTCCCAGGCAGTCTCCCATCCATGTACTAACCAGGCCCAAACCTGCTAATATTCAGAGATCGGGCATTGACTCTATTTTTTGGCAAAATGATTATATACTAAGTGAAAAATTTCCAAAAAGCTTACAGCACCTGGTATTCCCAGGCGGTCTCCAATCCAAGTACTAACCAGGCCCAAACCTGCTTAGCTTCTGAGATCAGACAAGATCGGGCATAGCCAGGTTGGTATGGCCGTTAGCGAAGACTGCCGCAAAGAGAGGGCTATTTAGAGATCAGCCAATCTAATCGCCAGTACATTATATACGTAGGTAAGAAAAACCAAAAGCTTAAAGCACCTGGTATTCCTAGCCGGTCTCTCATCCAAGTACTAACCAGACCTAAGCCTGCTAAGATTCAGAGATTGGGCATTGACCTTTTTTTTTTTTTTTTGCAAGATTATTATATAATTTGTGAAATTTTCCAAAAAATTTAAAGCACCTGGTATTCCCAGGCAGTCTCCCATCCATGTACTATCCAGGCCCAAACCTGCTAATATTCAGAGATCGGGCATTGACTCTATTTTTTGGCAAAATTATTATATACTAAGTGAAAAATTTCCAAAAAGCTTACAGCACCTGGTATTCCCACGCGGTCTCTCATCCAAGTACTAACCAGACCTAATCCTGCTAAGATTCAGAGATTGGGCATTGACTCCTTTTTTTTGTTTTTTTTGCAAGGTTATTATGTAATTTGTGAAATTTTCCAAAAAGTTTAAAGCACCTGGTATTCCAAGGCAGTCTCCCATCCATGTGCTAACCAGGCCCAAACCTGCTAATATTCAGAGATCGGGCATTGACTCTATTTTTTGGCAAAATTATTTTATACTAATTGAAAAATTTCCAAAAAGCTTACAGCACCTGGTATTCCCAGGCAGTCTTCAATCCAAGTACTAACCAGGCCCAAACCTGCTTAGCTTCCGAGATCAGACGAGATCGGGCATAGCCAGGTTGGTATGGCCGTAAGCGAAGACTGCCGCAAAGAGAGGGCTATTTAGAGATCATCCAATCTAATCGCCAGTACATTACAGTCGCCAGTACATTACAGTTTTTTTTACAGAAAAATTTCCAAAAAGCTTACAGCACCTGGTATTCCCAGGCGGTCTCCCATCCAAGTACTAACTAGGCCCAAACCTGCTTAGCATCCGAGATCAGACGAGATCAGGCATAGCTTTTTTTTTTTTTTTTTTTTTTTTTTTTTTATTCAAAAATTATTATATTACAACATTCCATAAATATTTTGTACATGAAAGTCTTATTTACTTTTAAAACAGTCATTTAACATTTTTTTTTAAAAGACTCAAATAAAAATTAAAAGCATTATTAACATACATTTTAAGAACAATCTAAGTAACATCTTTGCAATAATACATTAAAATGAAAATGTCATTTCAAAGAATGGATTCCCTTTTACAATTTTTTTTTTTTTTTTTTTTTTTTTTTTTTTTTTACAAACACTTATTTTTCATCTTTTATATCATAGTAACCAAACAGAAAATTTAGAATAAAGCACATCTTTATCCTAAAAAAATTGCACACATGTATTTTTGCCACCACTCAATTAGTTTCATTGTCTTTAAAGAAAACATGTCTTGCTTCCCCCATTTCCAATTTTCCTCCTTTCCTTTAGCGCTTCTCTTCTTATTTTCTGCTTTTTAAGAACCTGTTGAATGTCTACTCCACCTTTTGTTCTTGCTTTTACACCTCTATTCAGTCTTTCTATTCCTTTATTTTCCAAACCAAGAATCCTCCCCCCATTTTCCACTTCTCTTACCTCCTGCAGTATCTTCATTCCCTTATCCTCATCCTTTTCTTGACCTTTTTCATAGTCCATCCCAGTCGTGTCCCCTTCTTCCTTTTCCTTAGAAAAGTCTTTGTTAATCAGATTTATTTCCTCTTTGTCTACCCCTTCTCCCGTCTCCATTCCTTGTTCTCCATCTTTGTTCTTTTCTTCATTCTCATCTTTGTTGGTTTCCTCCTCTTCCTCATTGTCCTGTTCATCTTCCTTTCCTTGAGTCTGCCGCAGTGAATCATTTAAATGCTCAGTTGCAGTATCTCCCATCACCTCCTGTACGTCCATATTTGTGTCCTCATTTACCTCATGTTCCATCTCACATCTGCATCTCATGATTGCTTTGTCGCAGCCTTGGCACCGTGGGACTTTGCAGTCCCGCGCATAATGCCCCTGCTCAAAACAGTCTCGACATTTGAATTGCGGACAGTCCTTTTTCTCATGTTCCACACTTACACAGATCCTGCATGTCTTCAATTGGTTGTCATGAATCACTCTGTAGTACTGCACTCCTTCTTCAGTCATGAACCTGGTATTATATGGCAAAGATGTCACTTCTTTTGGAAACTTTACCTTTAGAAAACGTGTTCTGTCCGCCACTGTTGTCCCCGGATGATATCTCCTTCTTAAAGGCAATATGGGAGTTACTCCCCAATCTATCAGTTTTTGAATGATTTCCTCATCTTCTATATAGCTGGGCAGACTCAAGAAAGATACCATCCTTTCTGTTGCACACAGTTTCCTTATCTCACATTCTTTTCCGTTAATCATGATTCCATTCAACAGTGAATCACAGTCCAACTCACTTTCCATAGTCATTTCAAATTCAATGTTTTTCTTTCTTCTTAGTCCGATCAGTTTTCCAGTTCCTACTTTCTCTTCAACTGATTTAATTATCATTATTACTGTTGTGTTTTCTATATCTTTTACAGTCATTGTTAATGTTGCTTCTTTTCTGTATTGCCTCTGATACTTTGTTTGGTGGCTCAATTTCTTTATCATTTGCTGTCGTTGAGATAAATCATTTCTTTTTTCTTCAACTCCATTATTAGTTCCAGTACCTTCAGTTGCTTGTAGTTCTATTTTTCTGTCTTGTCCATTGGTGTTTCCATCTTGTTTTCTCCTTGAAACCACCTTTGCCCAAGTCTCATTTCTGCTTTCAGCATTCCCTTCATTCATATTCCTTTCCATCTCGTCAGCAACATATCCAGATTCTCTGATCCCCATCTCATGTCCATTTGACAGTCCGTGTCCTTTGTCCATTAAATCTGTCATTTTGTTATATGAAACCCCAAACAGTATAAACTGTTTGGGGTTAAAAAAAAAACACTAACTAATATAAACTCAACACAAACAAAAAAACAAACCAAACAAACAAACAAACTAATAAAATTAAACCAAACTACAAAATGGAAGAGCCTCTCTCTTCCTACTACTGCCAACTCACTTCCTGTTGCACTCTAGCGCCCTCAGGTTGGTATGGCCGTAAGTGAAGACTGCCGCAAAGAGAGGGCTATTTAGAGATCAGCCAATCTAATCGCCAGTACATTATATAAGTAGGAAAGAAAACCCAAAAGCTTAAAGCACCTGGTATTCCCAGTCGGTCTCTCATCCAAGTACTAACCAGACCTAAGCGTGCTAAGATTCAGAGATTGGGCATTGACTCCTTTTTTTTGTTTTTTTTGCAAGGTTATTATGTAATTTGTGAAATTTTCCAAAAAGTTTAAAGCACCTGGTATTCCAAGGCAGTCTCCCATCCATGTGCTAACCAGGCCCAAACCTGCTAATATTCAGAGATCGGGCATTGACTCTATTTTTTGGCAAAATTATTTTATACTAATTGAAAAATTTCCAAAAAGCTTACAGCACCTGGTATTCCCAGGCAGTCTTCAATCCAAGTACTAACCAGGCCCAAACCTGCTTAGCTTCCGAGATCAGACGAGATCGGGCATAGCCAGGTTGGTATGGCCGTAAGCGAAGACTGCCGCAAAGAGAGGGCTATTTAGAGATCATCCAATCTAATCGCCAGTACATTATATAAGTAGGAAAGAAAACCCAAAAGCTTAAAGCACCTGGTATTCCTAGCCGGTCTCTCATCCAAGTACTAACCACACCTAAGCCTGCTAAGATTCAGAGATTGGGCATTGACTCTTTTTTTTTTTTTTTTTTTTTTTTTTTTTGCAAAATTATTATATAATTTGTGAAATTTTCCAAAAAGCTTAAAGCACCTGGTATTCCCAGGCAGTCTCTCATCCAAGTACTAACCAGACCTAAGCCTGCTAAGATTCAGAGATTGGGCATTGACTCTTTTTTTTTTTTTTTGCAAGATTATTATATACTTTGTGAAATGTTCCAAAAAGTTTAAAGCACCTGGTATTCCCAGGCAGTCTCCCATCCATGTACTAACCAGGCCCAAACCTGCTAATATTCAGAGATTGGGCATTGACTCTATTGTTTGGCCAAATTATTATATACTAAGTGAAAAATTTCCAAAGAGCTTACAGCACCTGGTATTCCCAGGCGGTCTCCCATCCAAGTACTAACCAGGCCCAAACCTGCTTAACGTCTGAGATCAGACGAGATCGGGCATAGCCAGGTTGGTATGGCCGTAAGTGAAGACTGCTGCAAAGAGAGGGCTATTTAAAGATAATCCAATCTAATCGCCAGTACATTATATAAGTAGGAAAGAAAACCCAAAAGCTTAAAGCACCTGGTATTCCCAGCCGGTCTCTCATCCAAGTACTAACCAGACCTAAGCCTGCTAAGATTCAGAGATTGGGCATTGACTCTTTTTTTTTTTTTTTTTGCAAGATTATTATATAATTTGTGAAATTTTCCAAAAAGTTTAAAGCACCTGGTATTCCCAGGCAGTCTCCCATCCATGTACTAACCAGGCCCAAACCTGCTAATATTCAGAGATCGGGCATTGACTCTATTTTTTGGCAAAATGATTATATACTAAGTGAAAAATTTCCAAAAAGCTTACAGCACCTGGTATTCCCAGGCGGTCTCCAATCCAAGTACTAACCAGGCCCAAACCTGCTTAGCTTCTGAGATCAGACAAGATCGGGCATAGCCAGGTTGGTATGGCCGTTAGCGAAGACTGCCGCAAAGAGAGGGCTATTTAGAGATCAGCCAATCTAATCGCCAGTACATTATATACGTAGGTAAGAAAAACCAAAAGCTTAAAGCACCTGGTATTCCTAGCCGGTCTCTCATCCAAGTACTAACCAGACCTAAGCCTGCTAAGATTCAGAGATTGGGCATTGACCTTTTTTTTTTTTTTTTGCAAGATTATTATATAATTTGTGAAATTTTCCAAAAAATTTAAAGCACCTGGTATTCCCAGGCAGTCTCCCATCCATGTACTATCCAGGCCCAAACCTGCTAATATTCAGAGATCGGGCATTGACTCTATTTTTTGGCAAAATTATTATATACTAAGTGAAAAATTTCCAAAAAGCTTACAGCACCTGGTATTCCCACGCGGTCTCTCATCCAAGTACTAACCAGACCTAATCCTGCTAAGATTCAGAGATTGGGCATTGACTCCTTTTTTTTGTTTTTTTTGCAAGGTTATTATGTAATTTGTGAAATTTTCCAAAAAGTTTAAAGCACCTGGTATTCCAAGGCAGTCTCCCATCCATGTGCTAACCAGGCCCAAACCTGCTAATATTCAGAGATCGGGCATTGACTCTATTTTTTGGCAAAATTATTTTATACTAATTGAAAAATTTCCAAAAAGCTTACAGCACCTGGTATTCCCAGGCAGTCTTCAATCCAAGTACTAACCAGGCCCAAACCTGCTTAGCTTCCGAGATCAGACGAGATCGGGCATAGCCAGGTTGGTATGGCCGTAAGCGAAGACTGCCGCAAAGAGAGGGCTATTTAGAGATCATCCAATCTAATCGCCAGTACATTACAGTCGCCAGTACATTACAGTTTTTTTTACAGAAAAATTTCCAAAAAGCTTACAGCACCTGGTATTCCCAGGCGGTCTCCCATCCAAGTACTAACTAGGCCCAAACCTGCTTAGCATCCGAGATCAGACGAGATCAGGCATAGCTTTTTTTTTTTTTTTTTTTTTTTTTTTTTTATTCAAAAATTATTATATTACAACATTCCATAAATATTTTGTACATGAAAGTCTTATTTACTTTTAAAACAGTCATTTAACATTTTTTTTTAAAAGACTCAAATAAAAATTAAAAGCATTATTAACATACATTTTAAGAACAATCTAAGTAACATCTTTGCAATAATACATTAAAATGAAAATGTCATTTCAAAGAATGGATTCCCTTTTACAATTTTTTTTTTTTTTTTTTTTTTTTTTTTTTTTTTTACAAACACTTATTTTTCATCTTTTATATCATAGTAACCAAACAGAAAATTTAGAATAAAGCACATCTTTATCCTAAAAAAATTGCACACATGTATTTTTGCCACCACTCAATTAGTTTCATTGTCTTTAAAGAAAACATGTCTTGCTTCCCCCATTTCCAATTTTCCTCCTTTCCTTTAGCGCTTCTCTTCTTATTTTCTGCTTTTTAAGAACCTGTTGAATGTCTACTCCACCTTTTGTTCTTGCTTTTACACCTCTATTCAGTCTTTCTATTCCTTTATTTTCCAAACCAAGAATCCTCCCCCCATTTTCCACTTCTCTTACCTCCTGCAGTATCTTCATTCCCTTATCCTCATCCTTTTCTTGACCTTTTTCATAGTCCATCCCAGTCGTGTCCCCTTCTTCCTTTTCCTTAGAAAAGTCTTTGTTAATCAGATTTATTTCCTCTTTGTCTACCCCTTCTCCCGTCTCCATTCCTTGTTCTCCATCTTTGTTCTTTTCTTCATTCTCATCTTTGTTGGTTTCCTCCTCTTCCTCATTGTCCTGTTCATCTTCCTTTCCTTGAGTCTGCCGCAGTGAATCATTTAAATGCTCAGTTGCAGTATCTCCCATCACCTCCTGTACGTCCATATTTGTGTCCTCATTTACCTCATGTTCCATCTCACATCTGCATCTCATGATTGCTTTGTCGCAGCCTTGGCACCGTGGGACTTTGCAGTCCCGCGCATAATGCCCCTGCTCAAAACAGTCTCGACATTTGAATTGCGGACAGTCCTTTTTCTCATGTTCCACACTTACACAGATCCTGCATGTCTTCAATTGGTTGTCATGAATCACTCTGTAGTACTGCACTCCTTCTTCAGTCATGAACCTGGTATTATATGGCAAAGATGTCACTTCTTTTGGAAACTTTACCTTTAGAAAACGTGTTCCGTCCGCCACTGTTGTCCCCGGATGATATCTCCTTCTTAAAGGCAATATGGGAGTTACTCCCCAATCTATCAGTTTTTGAATGATTTCCTCATCTTCTATATAGCTGGGCAGACTCAAGAAAGATACCATCCTTTCTGTTGCACACAGTTTCCTTATCTCACATTCTTTTCCGTTAATCATGATTCCATTCAACAGTGAATCACAGTCCAACTCACTTTCCATAGTCATTTCAAATTCAATGTTTTTCTTTCTTCTTAGTCCGATCAGTTTCCAGTTCCTACTTTCTCTTCAACTGATTTAATTATCATTATTACTGTTGTGTTTTCTATATCTTTTACAGTCATTGTTAATGTTGCTTCTTTTCTGTATTGCCTCTGATACTTTGTTTGGTGGCTCAATTTCTTTATCATTTGCTGTCGTTGAGATAAATCATTTCTTTTTTCTTCAACTCCATTATTAGTTCCAGTACCTTCAGTTGCTTGTAGTTCTATTTTTCTGTCTTGTCCATTGGTGTTTCCATCTTGTTTTCTCCTTGAAACCACCTTTGCCCAAGTCTCATTTCTGCTTTAAGCATTCCCTTCATTCATATTCATTTCCATCTCGTCAGCAACATATCCAGATTCTCTGATCCCCATCTCATGTCCATTTGACAGTCCGTGTCCTTTGTCCATTAAATCTGTCATTTTGTTATATGAAACCCCAAACAGTATAAACTGTTTGGGGTTAAAAAAAAAAAACACTAACTAATATAAACTCAACACAAACAAAAAAACAAACCAAACAAACAAACAAACTAATAAAATTAAACCAAACTACAAAATGGAAGAGCCTCTCTCTTCCTACTACTGCCAACTCACTTCCTGTTGCACTCTAGCGCCCTCAGGTTGGTATGGCCGTAAGTGAAGACTGCCGCAAAGAGAGGGCTATTTAGAGATCAGCCAATCTAATCGCCAGTACATTATATAAGTAGGAAAGAAAACCCAAAAGCTTAAAGCACCTGGTATTCCCAGTCGGTCTCTCATCCAAGTACTAACCAGACCTAAGCGTGCTAAGATTCAGAGATTGGGCATTGACTCCTTTTTTTTGTTTTTTTTGCAAGGTTATTATGTAATTTGTGAAATTTTCCAAAAAGTTTAAAGCACCTGGTATTCCAAGGCAGTCTCCCATCCATGTGCTAACCAGGCCCAAACCCGCTAATATTCAGAGATCGGGCATTGACTCTATTTTTTGGCAAAATTATTTTATACTAATTGAAAAATTTCCAAAAAGCTTACAGCACCTGGTATTCCCAGGCAGTCTTCAATCCAAGTACTAACCAGGCCCAAACCTGCTTAGCTTCCGAGATCAGACGAGATCGGGCATAGCCAGGTTGGTATGGCCGTAAGCGAAGACTGCCGCAAAGAGAGGGCTATTTAGAGATCATCCAATCTAATCGCCAGTACATTATATAAGTAGGAAAGAAAACCCAAAAGCTTAAAGCACCTGGTATTCCTAGCCGGTCTCTCATCCAAGTACTAACCACACCTAAGCCTGCTAAGATTCAGAGATTGGGCATTGACTCTTTTTTTTTTTTTTTTTTTTTTTTTTTTTTTTGCAAAATTATTATATAATTTGTGAAATTTTCCAAAAAGCTTAAAGCACCTGGTATTCCCAGGCAGTCTCTCATCCAAGTACTAACCAGACCTAAGCCTGCTAAGATTCAGAGATTGGGCATTGACTCTTTTTTTTTTTTTTTGCAAGATTATTATATACTTTGTGAAATGTTCCAAAAAGTTTAAAGCACCTGGTATTCCCAGGCAGTCTCCCATCCATGTACTAACCAGGCCCAAACCTGCTAATATTCAGAGATTGGGCATTGACTCTATTGTTTGGCCAAATTATTATATACTAAGTGAAAAATTTCCAAAGAGCTTACAGCACCTGGTATCCCCAGGCGGTCTCCCATCCAAGTACTAACCAGGCCCAAACCTGCTTAGCTTCCGAGATCAGACGAGATCGGGCATAGCTTTTTTTTTTTTTTATTCAAAAATTGTCATATTACAACATTCCATAAATATTTTGCACAATAAAGTCTTATTTCCTTTTAAAACAGTCTTTTAACATTTTTTTTTCTAAAAAAGACTCAAATCAATATTAAAAGAATAATTAACATACATTTTAAAAACAATCAAAATCATATTTTTGCAATAATACATTAAAATGAAAATATGTCATTTCAAGGAATTGATTCCCTTTTACACTTTTTTTTACAAACACTTATTTTTCATCTTTCATATTATAGTAACAAAACAGAACATTTAGAATAAGACACATCTTTATCCTAAAAAAATTGCACACTTGTATTTTTGTCTTCTTTTGTTTGACCATGTTTCTTCTGCTCCATTTAATAAACCTTGCAATGTTTAAGATGCAATTTAAAAAACACTCATTCTTGACATTTATTAAAATAGCAACCCCTCTTTTCCTTCAAATATCACAATTACTATGCATTTCTCCATTCCACAATTTTCTAATTTCATGACTTATTTTATCTTCCCACCTCATTCCTTGTAGACATAACATATCACTCTTTTTAGTCAGACACATCAATATTTCAAACCTTAGACTTTGGGATAAGTCTCTAGCCTTCAATGAAACAATACTTAGATAACTCATTAAGGAAAACACAGGATAAACCAATAACCACCACTCAATTAGTTCCATTGTCTTTAAAGAAAACATGTCTTGCTTCCCCCATTTCCACTTTTCCTCCTTTCCTTTAGCGCTTCTCTTCTTATTTTCTGCTTTTTAAGAACCTGTTGAATGTCTACTCCACCTTTTGTTCTTGCTTTTACACCTCTATTCAGTCTTTCTATTCCTTTATTTTCCAAACCAAAAATCCTCCCCCCATTTTCCACTTCTCTTACCTCCGGCAGTATC
This sequence comes from Carassius gibelio, assembly GCF_023724105.1. Taxonomy (NCBI): domain Eukaryota; kingdom Metazoa; phylum Chordata; class Actinopteri; order Cypriniformes; family Cyprinidae; genus Carassius; species Carassius gibelio. Next base: position 19,491,640 of record NC_068395.1, read on the forward strand.
TTCATTCCCTTATCCTCATCCTTTTCTTGACCTTTTTCATAGTCCATCCCAGTCGTGTCCACTTCTTCCTTTTCCTTAGAAAAGTCTTTGTTAATCAGATTTATTTCCTCTTTGTCTACTCCTTCTCCCGTCTCCATTTCTTGTTCTCCATCTTTGTTCTTTTCTTCATTCTCATCTTTGTTGGTTTCCTCCTCCTCCTCATTGTCCTGTTCCTCTTCCTCTCCTTGAGTCTGCCGCAGTGAATCATTTAAATGCTCAGTTGCAGTATCTCCCATCACCTCCTGTACGTCCATATTTGTGTCCTCATTTACCTTATGTTCCATCTCACATCTGCATCTCATGATTGCTTTGTCGCAGCCTTGGCACCGTGGGACTTTGCAGTCCCGCGCATAATGCCCCTGCTCAAAACAGTCTCGACATTTGAATTGTGGACAGTCCTTTTTCTCATGTTCCACACTTACACAGATCCTGCATGTCTTCAATTGGTTGTCATGAATCACTCTGTAGTACTGCACTCCTTCTTCAGTCATGAACCTGGTATTATATGGCAAAGATGTCACTTCTTTTGGAAACTTTACCTTTATAAAACGTGTTCCGTCCGCCACTGTTGTCCCCGGATGATATCTCCTTCTTAGAGGCAATATGGGAGTTACTCCCCAATCTATCAGTTTTTGAATGATTTCCTCATCTTCTATATAGCTGGGCAGACTCAAGAAAGATACCATCCTTTCTGTTGCACACAGTTTCCTTATCTCACATTCTTTTCCGTTCATCATGATTCCATTCAACACTGAATCACAGTCCAACTCACTTTCCATAGTCATTTCAAATTCATTGTTATTCTTTCTTCTTAGTCCGATCAGTTTTCCAATTCCTACTTTCTCTTCAACTGATTTAATTATCATTATTACTGTTGTGTTTTCTATATCTTTTACAGTCATTGTTAATGTTGCTTCTTTTCTGTATTGCCTCTGATACTTTGTTTGGTGGCTCAATTTCTTTATCATTTGCTGTGGTTGAGATAAATCATTTCTTTTTTCTTCACCTCCATTATTAGTTCCAGTACCTTCAGTTGTTTGTAGTTCTATTTTTCTGTCTTGTCCATTGGTTTTTCCATCTTCTTTTCTCCTTGAAACCACCTTTGCCCAAGTCTCATTCCTGCTTTCAGCATTCCCTTCATTCATATTCCTTTCCATCTCGTCAGCAACATATCCAGATTCTCTGATCCCCATCTCATGTCCATTTGACAGTCCGTGTCCTTTGTCCATTAAATCTGTCATTTTGTTGTATGAAACCCCAAACAGTATAAACTGTTTGGGGTTAAAAAAACACTAACTAATATAAACTCAACACAAACAAAAAAACAAACCAACTAATAAAACTAAACCAAACTACAAAATGGAAGAGCCTCTCTCTTCCTACTACTGCCAACTCACTTCCTGTTGCACTCTAGCGCCCTCAGGTTGGTATGGCCGTAAGCTAAGACTGCCGCAAAGAGAGGGCTATTTAGAGATCAGCCAATCTAATTGCCAGTACATTATATAAGTAAGAAAGAAAACCCAAAAGCTTAAAGTACCTGGCATTCCTAGCCGGTCTCTCATCCAAGTACTAACCAGACCTAATCCTGCTAAGATTCAGAGATTGGGCATTGACTCTTTTTTTTTTTTTTTTTTTTGCAAGATTATTATATAATTTGTGAAATTTTCCAAAAAGTTTAAAGCACCTGGTATTCCCAGGCAGTCTCCCATCCATGTACTAACCAGGCCCAAAACTGCTAATATTCAGAGATCGGGCATTGACTCTATTGTTTGGCCAAATTATTATATACTAAGTGAAAAATTTCCAAAAAGCTTACAGCACCTGGTATTCCCAGGCGGTCTCCCATCCAAGTACTAACTATGCCCAAACCTGCTTAGCATCCGAGATCAGACGAGATCAGGCATAGCCAGGTTGGTATGGCCGTAAGTGAAGACTGCCGCAAAGAGAAGGCTATTTAGAGATCAGCCAATCTAATCGCCAGTACATTATATAAGTAGGAAAGAAAACCCAAAAGCTTAAAGCACCTGGTATTCCCAGCCGGTCTCTCATCCAAGTACTAACCAGACCTAAGCGTGCTAAGATTCAGAGATTGGGCATTGACTCCTTTTTCTTTGTTTTTTTTGCAAGGTTATTATGTAATTTGTGAAATTTTCCAAAAAGTTTAAAGCACCTGGTATTCCAAGGCAGTCTCCCATCCATGTGCTAACCAGGCCCAAACCTGCTAATATTCAGAGATCGGGCATTGACTCTATTTTTTGGCAAAATTATTTTATACTAAGTGAAAAATTTCCAAAAAGCTTACAGCACCTGGTATTCCCAGGCAGTCTTCAATCCAAGTACTAACCAGGCCCAAACCTGCTTAGCTTCCGAGATCAGACGAGATCGGGCATAGCCAGGTTGGTATGGCCGTAAGCGAAGACTGCCGCAAAGAGAGGGCTATTTAGAGATCATCCAATCTAATCGCCAGTACATTATATAAGTAGGAAAGAAAACCCAAAAGCTTAAAGCACCTGGTATTCCTAGCCGGTCTCTCATACAAGTACTAACCAGACTTAAGCCTGCTAAGATTCAGAGATTGGGCATTGACTCTTTTTTTTTTTTTGCTAAATTATTATATAATTTGTGAAATTTTCCAAAAAGCTTAAAGCACCTGGTATTCCCAGGCAGTCTCTCATCCAAGTACTAACCAGACCTAAGCCTGCTAAGATTCAGAGATTGGGCATTGACCTTTATTTTTTTTTTTTGCAAGATTATTATATAATTTGTGAAATTTTCCAAAAAATTTAAAGCACCTGGTATTCCCAGGCAGTCTCCCATCCATGTACTAACCAGGCCCAAACCTGCTAATATTCAGAAATCGGGCATTGACTCTATTTTTTTGGCAAAATTATTATATACTAAGTGAAAATTTTCCAAAATGTTTAAAGCACCTGGTATTCCCAGGCAGTCTCCCATCCATGTACTAACCAGACCCAAACCTGCTAATATTCAGAGACCGGCATTGACTCTATTTTTTGGCAAAATTATTATATACTAAGTGAAAAATTTCCAAAAAGCTTACAGCACCTGGTATTCCCAGGCGGTCTTCCATCCAAGTATTAACCAGGCCCAAACCTGCTTAGCTTCCGAGATCAGACGAGATCGGGCATAGCCAGGTTGGTATGGCCGTAAGCGAAGACTGCCGCAAAGAGAGGGCTATTTAGAGATCAGCCAATCTAATCGCCAGTACATTATATGAGTAGGAAAGAAAACCCAAAAGCTTAAAGCACCTGGTATTCCTAGCCGGTCTCTCATCCAAGTACTAACCAGACCTAAGCCTGCTAAGATTCAGAGATTGGGCATTGACTCTTTTTTTTTTTTTTTTTTTGCAAAATTATTATATAATTTGTGAAATTTTCCAAAAAGTTTAAAGCACCTGGTATTCCCAGGCAGTGTCCCATCCACATACTAACCAGGCCCAAACCTGCTAATATTCAGAAATCGGGCATTGACTCTATTTTTTGGCAAAATTATTATATACTAAGTGAAAATTTTCCAAAAAGTTTAAAGCACCTGGTATTCCCAGGCAGTCTCCCATCCATGTACTAACCAGACCCAAACCTGCTAATATTCAGAGACCGGCATTGACTCTATTTTTTGGCAAAATTATTATATACTAAGTGAAAAATTTCCAAAAAGCTTACAGCACCTGGGATTCCCAGGCGGTCTCCCATCCAAGTAGTAACCAGGCCCAAACCTGCTTAGCTTCTGAGATCAGACGAGATCGGGCATAGCCAGGTTGGTATGGCCGTAAGCGAAGACTGCCGCAAAGAGAGGGCTATTTAGAGATCAGCCAATCTAATCGCCAGTTCATTATATGAGTAGGAAAGAAAACCCAAAAGCTTAAAGCACCTGGTATTCCTAGCCGGTCTCTCATCCAAGTACTAACCAGACCTAAGCCTGCTAAGATTCAGAGATTGGGCATTGACTCTTTTTTTTTTTTTTTTTTTTGCAAAATTATTATATAATTTGTGAAATTTTCCAAAAAGTTTAAAGCACCTGGTATTCCCAGGCAGTGTCCCATCCATATACTAACCAGGCCCAAACCTGCTAATATTCAGAAATCGGGCATTGACTCTATTTTTTGGCAAAATTATTATATACTAAGTGAAAAATTTCCAAAAAGATTAAAGCACCTGGTATTCCCAGGCGGTCTCCCATCCAAGTACTAACCAGGCCCAAACCTGCTTAGCTTCTGAGATCAGACGAGATCGGGCATAGCCAGGTTGGTATGGCCGTAAGCGAAGACTGCCGCAAAGAGAGGGCTATTTAGAGATCAGCCAATCTAATCGCCAGTACATTATATAAGTAGGAAAGAAAACCCAAAAGCTTAAAGCACCTGGTATTCCTAGCCGGTCTCTCATCCAAGTACTAACCAGACCTAAGCCTGCTAAGATTCAGAGATTGGGCATTGACTCTTTTTTTTTTTTTTTTTTGCAAAATTATTATATAATTTGTGAAATTTTCCAAAAAGCTTAAAGCACCTGGTATTCCCAGGCAGTCTCTCATCCAAGTACTAACCAGACCTAAGCCTGCTAAGATTCAGAGATTGGGCATTGACTCTTTTTTTTTTTTTTTTTGCAAGATTATTATATACTTTGTGAAATGTTCCAAAAAGTTTAAAGCACCTGGTATTCCCAGGCAGTCTCCCATCCATGTACTAACCAGGCCCAAACCTGCTAATATTCAGAGATCGGGCATTGACTCTATTGTTTGGCCAAATTATTATATACTAAGTGAAAAATTTTCAAAAAGCTTACAGCACCTGGTATTCCCAGGCAGTCTTCAATCCAAGTACTAACCAGGCCCAAACCTGCTTAGCTTCCGAGATCAGACGAGATCGGGCATAGCCAGGTTGGCATGGCCGCAAGCGAAGACTGCCGCAAAGAGAGGGCTATTTAGAGATCATCCAATCTAATCGCCAGTACATTATATAAGTAGGAAAGACAACCCAAAAGCTAAAAGCACCTGGTATTCCCAGCCGGTCTCTCATCCAAGTACTAACCAGACCTAAGCCTGCTAAGATTCAGAGATTGGGCATTGACTCTTTTTTTTTTTTTTTTTTTGCAAGATTATTATGTAATTTGTGAAATTTTCAAAAAAGTTTAAAGCACCTGGTATTCCCAGGCAGTCTCCTATCCATGTACTAACCAGGCCCAAACCTGCTAATATTCAGAGATCGGGCATTGACTCTATTTTTTGGCAAAATTATTATATACTAAGTGAAAAATTTCCAAAAAGCTTACAGCACCTGGTATTCCCAGGCGGTCTCCAATCCAAGTACTAACCAGGCCCAAACCTGCTTAGCTTCTGAGATCAGACAAGATCGGGCATAGCCAGGTTGGTATGGCCGTAAGCGAAGACTGCTGCAAAGAGAGGGCTATTTAGAGATCAGCCAATCTAATCGCCAGTACATTATATAAGTAAGAAAGAAAACCCAAAAGCTTAAAGTACCTGGCATTCCTAGCCGGTCTCTCATCCAAGTACTAACCAGACCTAATCCTGCTAAGATTCAGAGATTGGGCATTGACTCTTTTTTTTTTTTTTTTGCAAGATTATTATATAATTTGTGAAATTTTCCAAAAAGTTTAAAGCACCTGGTATTCCCAGGCAGTCTCCCATCCATGTCCTAACCAGGCCCAAACCTGCTAATATTCAGAGATCGGGCATTGACTCTATTTTTTGGCAAAATTATTATATGCTAAGTGAAAAATTTCCAAAAAGCTTACAGCACCTGGTATTCCCAGGCAGTCTCTCATCCAAGTACTAACCAGACCTAAGCCTGCTAAGATTCAGAGATTGGGCATTGACCTTTTTTTTTGCAAAATTATTATATAATTTGTGAAATTTTCCAAAAAATTTAAAGCACCTGGTATTCCCAGGCAGTCTCCCATCCATGTACTAACCAGGCCCAAACCTGCTAATATTCAGAGATCGGGCATTGACTCTATTTTTTTTGGCAAAATTATTATATACTAAGTGAAAAATTTCCAAAAAGCTTACAGCACCTGGTATTCCCACGCGGTCTCCCATCCAAGTACTAACCAGGCCCAAACCTGCTTAGCTTCCGAGATCAGACGAGATCGGGCATAGCCAGGTTGGTATGGCCGTAAGCGAAGACTGCCGCAAAGAGAGGGCTATTTAGAGATCAGCCAATCTAATCGCCAGTACATTATATACGTAGGTAAGAAAAACCAAAAGCTTAAAGCACCTGGTATTCCTAGCCGGTCTCTCATCCAAGTACTAACCAGACCTAAGCCTGCTAAGATTCAGAGATTGGGCATTGACTCTTTTTTTTTTTTTTTTGCAAGATTATTATATACTTTGTGAAATGTTCCAAAAAGTTTAAAGCACCTGGTATTCCCAGGCAGTCTCCCATCCATGTACTAACCATGCCCAAACCTGCTAATATTCAGAGATCGGGCATTGACTCTATTGTTTGGCCAAATTATTATATACTAAGTGAAAAATTTCCAAAGAGCTTACAGCACCTGGTATTCCCAGGCGGTCTCCCATCCAAGTACTAACCAGGCCCAAACCTGCTTAGCTTCCGAGATCAGACGAGATCGGGCATAGCCAGGTTGGTATGGCCGTAAGCGAAGACTGCCGCAAAGAGAGGGCTATTTAGAGATCAGCCAATCTAATCGCCAGTACATTATATAAGTAAGAAAGAAAACCCAAAAGCTTAAAGTACCTGGCATTCCTAGCCGGTCTCTCATCCAAGTACTAACCAGACCTAATCCTGCTAAGATTCAGAGATTGGGCATTGACTCTTTTTTTTTTTTTTTTTTTTTGCAAGATTATTATATAATTTGTGAAATTTTCCAAAAAGTTTAAAGCACCTGGTATTCCCAGGCAGTCTCCCATCCATGTACTAACCAGGCCCAAAACTGCTAATATTCAGAGATCGGGCATTGACTCTATTGTTTGGCCAAATTATTATATACTAAGTGAAAAATTTCCAAAAAGCTTACAGCACCTGGTATTCCCAGGCGGTCTCCCATCCAAGTACTAACTAGGCCCAAACCTGCTTAGCATCCGAGATCAGACGAGATCAGGCATAGCCAGGTTGGTATGGCCGTAAGTGAAGACTGCCGCAAAGAGAGGGCTATTTAGAGATCAGCCAATCTAATCGCCAGTACATTATATAAGTAGGAAAGAAAACCCAAAAGCTTAAAGCACCTGGTATTCCCAGCCGGTCTCTCATCCAAGTACTAACCAGACCTAAGCGTGCTAAGATTCAGAGATTGGGCATTGACTCCTTTTTTTTGTTTTTTTTGCAAGGTTATTATGTAATTTGTGAAATTTTCCAAAAAGTTTAAAGCACCTGGTATTCCAAGGCAGTCTCCCATCCATGTGCTAACCAGGCCCAAACCTGCTAATATTCAGAGATCTGGCATTGACTCTATTTTTTGGCAAAATTATTTTATACTAAGTGAAAAATTTCCAAAAAGCTTACAGCACCTGGTATTCCCAGGCAGTCTTCAATCCAAGTACTAACCAGGCCCAAACCTGCTTAGCTTCCGAGATCAGACGAGATCGGGCATAGCCAGGTTGGTATGGCCGTAAGCGAAGACTGCCGCAAAGAGAGGGCTATTTAGAGATCATCCAATCTAATCGCCAGTACATTATATAAGTAGGAAAGAAAACCCAAAAGCTTAAAGCACCTGGTATTCCTAGCCGGTCTCTCATACAAGTACTAACCAGACTTAAGCCTGCTAAGATTCAGAGATTGGGCATTGACTCTTTTTTTTTTTTTTTGCAAGATTATTATATAATTTGTGAAATTTTCCAAAAAGCTTAAAGCACCTGGTATTCCCAGGCAGTCTCTCATCCAAGTACTAACCAGACCTAAGCCTGCTAAGATTCAGAGATTGGGCATTGACCTTTTTTTTTTTTTTGCAAGATTATTATATAATTTGTGAAATTTTCCAAAAAATTTAAAGCACCTGGTATTCCCAGGCAGTCTCCCATCCATGTACTAACCAGGCCCAAACCTGCTAATATTCAGAGATCGGGCATTGACTCTATTTTTTTTGGCAAAATTATTATATACTAAGTGAAAATTTTCCAAAAAGCTTACAGCACCTGGTATTCCCACGCGGTCTCCCATCCAAGTACTAACCAGGCCCAAACCTGCTTAGCTTCCGAGATCAGACGAGATCGGGCATAGCCAGGTTGGTATGGCCGTAAGCGAAGACTGCCGCAAAGAGAGGGCTATTTAGAGATCAGCCAATCTAATCGCCAGTACATTATATAAGTAGGAAAGAAAACCCAAAAGCTTAAAGCACCTGGTATTCCTAGCCGGTCTCTCATCCAAGTACTAACCAGACCTAAGCCTGCTAAGATTCAGAGATTGGGCATTGACTCTTTTTTTTTTTTTTTTGCAAAATTATTATATAATTTGTGAAATTTTCCAAAAAGTTTAAAGCACCTGGTATTCCCAGGCAGTCTCCCATCCATGTACTAACCAGGCCCAAACCTGCTAATATTCAGAAATCGGGCATTGACTCTATTTTTTGGCAAAATTATTATATACTAAGTGAACATTTTCCAAAAAGTTTAAAGCACCTGGTATTCCCAGGCAGTCTCCCATCCATGTACTAACCAGACCCAAACCTGCTAATATTCAGAGACCTGCATTGACTCTATTTTTTGGCAAAATTATTATATACTAAGTGAAAAATTTCCAAAAAGCTTACAGCACCTGGTATTCCCAGGCGGTCTCCCATCCAAGTACTAACCAGGCCCAAACCTGCTGAGCTTCCGAGATCAGACGAGATCGGGCATAGCCAGGTTGGTATGGCCGTAAGCGAAGACTGCCGCAAAGAGAGGGCTATTTAGAGATCAGCCAATCTAATCGCCAGTACATTATATGAGTAGGAAAGAAAACCCAAAAGCTTAAAGCACCTGGTATTCCTAGCCGGTCTCTCATCCAAGTACTAACCAGACCTAAGCCTGCTAAGATTCAGAGATTGGGCATTGACTCTTTTTTTTTTTTTTTTGCAAAATTATTATATAATTTGTGAAATTTTCCAAAAAGTTTAAAGCACCTGGTATTCCCAGGCAGTGTCCCATCCATGTACTAACCAGGCCCAAACCTGCTAATATTCAGAAATCGGGCATTGACTCTATTTTTTGGCAAAATTATTATATACTAAGTGAAAATTTTCCAAAAAGTTTAAAGCACCTGGTATTCCCAGGCAGTCTCCCATCCATGTACTAACCAGACCCAAACCTGCTAATATTCAGAGACCGGCATTGACTCTATTTTTTGGCAAAATTATTATATACTAAGTGAAAAATTTCCAAAAAGCTTACAGCACCTGGTATTCCCAGGCGGTCTCCCATCCAAGTACTAACCAGGCCCAAACCTGCTTAGCTTCCGAGATCAGACGAGATCGGGCATAGCCAGGTTGGTATGGCCGTAAGCGAAGACTGCCGCGAAGACTGCCGCAAAGAGAGGGCTATTTAGAGATCAGCCAATCTAATCGCCGGTACATTATATAAGTAGGAAATAAAACCCAAAAGCTTAAAGCACCTGGTATTCCTAGCCGGTCTCTCATCCAAGTACTAACCAGACCTAAGCCTGCTAAGATTCAGAGATTGGGCATCGACTCTTTTTTTTTTTTTTTTTTGCAAAATTATTATATAATTTGTGAAATTTTCCAAAAAGTTTAAAGCACCTGGTATTCCCAGGCAGTCTCCCATCCATGTACTAACCAGGCCCAAACCTGCTAATATTCAGAAATCGGGCATTGACTCTATTTTTTGGCAAAATTATTATATACTAAGTGAAAAATTTCCAAAAAGCTTACAGCACCTGGTATTCCCAGGCGGTCTCCCATCCAAGTACTAACCAGGCCCAAACCTGCTTAGCTTCCGAGATCAGACGAGATCGGGCATAGCCAGGTTGGTATGGCCGTAAGCAAAGACTGCCGCAAAGAGAGGGCTATTTAGAGATCAGCCAATCTAATCGCCAGTACATTATATAAGTAGGAAAGAAAACCCAAAAGCTTAAAGCACCTGGTATTCCTAGCCGGTCTCTCATCCAAGTACTAACCAGACCTAAGCCTGCTAAGATTCAGAGATTGGGCATTGACTCTTTTTTTTTTTGGCAAAATTATTATATAATTTGTGAAATTTTCCAAAAAGTTTAAAGCACCTGGTATTCCCAGGCAGTCTCCCATCCATGTACTAACCAGGCCCAAACCTGCTAATATTCAGAAATCGGGCATTGACTCTATTTTTTGGCAAAATTCTTATATACTAAGTGAAAATTTTCCAAAAAGTTTAAAGCACCTGGTATTCCCAGGCAGTCTCCCATCCATGTACTAACCAGACCCAAACCTGCTAATATTCAGAGACCGGCATTGACTCTATTTTTTGGCAAAATTATCATATACTAAGTGAAAAATTTCCAAAAAGCTTACAGCACCAGGTATTCCCAGGCGGTCTCCCATCCAAGTACTAACCAGGCCCAAACCTGCTTAGCTTCCGAGATCAGACGAGATCGGGCATAGCCAGGTTGGTATGGCCATAAGCGAAGACTGCCGCAAAGAGAGGGCTATTTAGAGATCATCCAATCTAATCGCCAGTACATTATATAAGTAGGAAAGAAAACCCAAAAGCTTAAAGCACCTGGTATTCCTAGCCGGTCTCTCATCCAAGTACTAACCAGACCTAAGCCTGCTAAGATTCAGAGATTGGGCATTGACTCTTTTTTTTTTTTTTTTGCAAAATTATTATATAATTTGTGAAATTTTCCAAAAAGTTTAAAGCACCTGGTATTCCCAGGCAGTCTCCCATCCATGTACTAACCAGGCCCAAACCTGCTAATATTCAGAAATCGGGCATTGACTCTATTTTTTGGCAAAATTATTATATACTAAGTGAAAATTTTCCAAAAAGTTTAAAGCACCTGGTATTCCCAGGCAGTCTCCCATCCATGTACTAACCAGACCCAAACCTGCTAATATTCAGAGACCTGCATTGACTCTATTTTTTGGCAAAATTATTATATACTAAGTGAAAAATTTCCAAAAAGCTTACAGCACCTGGTATTCCCATGCGGTCTCCCATCCAAGTACTAACCAGGCCCAAACCTGCTTAGCTTCCGAGATCAGACGAGATCGGGCATAGCCAGGTTGGTATGGCCGTAAGCGAAGACTGCCGCAAAGAGAGGGCTATTTAGAGATCAGCCAATCTAATCGCCAGTACATTATATGAGTAGGAAAGAAAACCCAAAAGCTTAAAGCACCTGGTATTCCTAGCCGGTCTCTCATCCAAGTACTAACCAGACCTAAGCCTGCTAAGATTCAGAGATTGGGCATCGACTCTTTTTTTTTTTTTTTTTTTGCAAAATTATTATATAATTTGTGAAATTTTCCAAAAAGTTTAAAGCACCTGGTATTCCCAGGCAGTCTCCCATCCATGTATTAACCAGGCCCAAACCTGCTAATATTCAGAAATCGGGCATTGACTCTATTTTTTGGGAAAATTATTATATACTAAGTGAAAATTTTCCAAAAAGTTTAAAGCACCTGGTATTCCCAGGCAGTCTCCCATCCATGTACTAACCAGACCCAAACCTGCTAATATTCAGAGACCGGCATTGACTCTATTTTTTGGCAAAATTATTATATACTAAGTGAAAAATTTCCAAAAAGCTTACAGCACCTGGTATTCCCAGGCGGTCTCCCATCCAAGTACTAACCAGGCCCAAACCTGCTTAGCTTCCGAGATCAGACGAGATCGGGCATAGCCAGGTTGGTATGGCCGTAAGCGAAGACTGCCGCGAAGACTGCCGCAAAGAGAGGGCTATTTAGAGATCAGCCAATCTAATCGCCAGTACATTATATAAGTAGGAAAGAAAACCCAAAAGCTTAAAGCACCTGGTATTCCTAGCCGGTCTCTCATCCAAGTACTAACCAGACCTAAGCCTGCTAAGATTCAGAGATTGGGCATTGACTCTTTTTTTTTTTTTTTTGCAAAATTATTATATAATTTGTGAAATTTTCCAAAAAGTTTAAAGCACCTGGTATTCCCAGGCAGTCTCCCATTCATGTACTAACCAGGCCCAAACCTGCTAATATTCAGAAATCGGGCATTGACTCTATTTTTTGGGAAAATTATTATATACTAAGTGAAAATTTTCCAAAAAGTTTAAAGCACCTGGTATTCCCAGGCAGTCTCCCATCCATGTACTAACCAGGCCCAAACCTGCTTAGCTTCCGAGATCAGACGAGATCGGGCATAGCCAGGTTGGTATGGCCGTAAGCGAAGACTGCCGCAAAGAGAGGGCTATTTAGAGATCAGCCAATCTAATCGCCAGTACATTATATAAGTAGATAAGAAAACCCAAAAGCTTAAAGCACCTGGTATTCCTAGCCGGTCTCACATCCAAGTACTAACCAGACCTAAGCCTGCTAAGATTCAGAGATTGGGCATCGACTCTTTTTTTTTGTTTGTTTTTGCAAAATTATTATATAATTTGTGAAATTTTCCAAAACGTTTAAAGCACCTGGTATTCCCAGGCAGTCTCCCATCCATGTACTAACCAGGCCCAAACCTGCTAATATTCAGAAATCGGGCATTGACTCTATTTTTTGGCAAAATTATTATATACTAAGTGAAAAATTTCCAAAAAGCTTACAGCACCTGGTATTCCCAGGCGGTCTCCCATCCAAGTACTAACCAGGCCCAAACCTGCTTAGCTTCCGAGATCAGACGAGATCGGGCATAGCCAGGTTGGTATGGCCGTAAGCAAAGACTGCCGCAAAGAGAGGGCTATTTAGAGATCAGCCAATCTAATCGCCAGTGCATTATATAAGTAGGAAAGAAAACCCAAAAGCTTAAAGCACCTGGTATTCCTAGCCGGTCTCTCATCCAAGTACTAACCAGACCTAAGTCTGCTAAGATTCAGAGATTGGGCATTGACTCTTTTTTTTTTTGGCAAAATTATTATATAATTTGTGAAATTTTCCAAAAAGTTTAAAGCACCTGGTATTCCCAGGCAGTCTCCCATCCATGTACTAACCAGGCCCAAACCTGCTAATATTCAGAAATCGGGCATTGACTCTATTTTTTGGCAAAATTCTTATATACTAAGTGAAAATTTTCCAAAAAGTTTAAAGCACCTGGTATTCCCAGGCAGTCTCCCATCCATGTACTAACCAGACCCAAACCTGCTAATATTCAGAGACCGGCATTGACTCTATTTTTTGGCAAAATTATCATATACTAAGTGAAAAATTTCCAAAAAGCTTACAGCACCAGGTATTCCCAGGCGGTCTCCCATCCAAGTACTAACCAGGCCCAAACCTGCTTAGCTTCCGAGATCAGACGAGATCGGGCATAGCCAGGTTGGTATGGCCGTAAGCGAAGACTGCCGCAAAGAGAGGGCTATTTAGAGATCATCCAATCTAATCGCCAGTACATTATATAAGTAGGAAAGAAAACCCAAAAGCTTAAAGCACCTGGTATTCCTAGCCGGTCTCTCATCCAAGTACTAACCAGACCTAAGCCTGCTAAGATTCAGAGATTGGGCATTGACTCTTTTTTTTTTTTTTTTGCAAAATTATTATATAATTTGTGAAATTTTCCAAAAAGTTTAAAGCACCTGGTATTCCCAGGCAGTCTCCCATCCATGTACTAACCAGGCCCAAACCTGCTAATATTCAGAAATCGGGCATTGACTCTATTTTTTGGCAAAATTATTATATACTAAGTGAAAATTTTCCAAAAAGTTTAAAGCACCTGGTATTCCCAGGCAGTCTCCCATCCATGTACTAACCAGACCCAAACCTGCTAATATTCAGAGACCTGCATTGACTCTATTTTTTGGCAAAATTATTATATACTAAGTGAAAAATTTCCAAAAAGCTTACAGCACCTGGTATTCCCATGCGGTCTCCCATCCAAGTACTAACCAGGCCCAAACCTGCTTAGCTTCCGAGATCAGACGAGATCGGGCATAGCCAGGTTGGTATGGCCGTAAGCGAAGACTGTCGCAAAGAGAGGGCTATTTAGAGATCAGCCAATCTAATCGCCAGTACATTATATGAGTAGGAAAGAAAACCCAAAAGCTTAAAGCACCTGGTATTCCTAGCCGGTCTCTCATCCAAGTACTAACCAGACCTAAGCCTGCTAAGATTCAGAGATTGGGCATCGACTCTTTTTTTTTTTTTTTTTTGCAAAATTATTATATAATTTGTGAAATTTTCCAAAAAGTTTAAAGCACCTGGTATTCCCAGGCAGTCTCCCATCCATGTATTAACCAGGCCCAAACCTGCTAATATTCAGAAATCGGGCATTGACTCTATTTTTTGGGAAAATTATTATATACTAAGTGAAAATTTTCCAAAAAGTTTAAAGCACCTGGTATTCCCAGGCAGTCTCCCATCCATGTACTAACCAGACCCAAACCTGCTAATATTCAGAGACCGGCATTGACTCTATTTTTTGGCAAAATTATTATATACTAAGTGAAAAATTTCCAAAAAGCTTACAGCACCTGGTATTCCCAGGCGGTCTCCCATCCAAGTACTAACCAGGCCCAAACCTGCTTAGCTTCCGAGATCAGACGAGATCGGGCATAGCCAGGTTGGTATGGCCGTAAGCGAAGACTGCCGCAAAAAGAGAGGGCTATTTAGAGATCAGCCAATCTAATCGCCAGTACATTATATAAGTAGGAAAGAAAACCCAAAAGCTTAAAGCACCTGGTATTCCTAGCCGGTCTCTCATCCAAGTACTAACCAGACCTAAGCCTGCTAAGATTCAGAGATTGGGCATTGACTCTTTTTTTTTTTTTTTTTTGCAAAATTATTATATAATTTGTGAAATTTTCCAAAAAGTTTAAAGCACCTGGTATTCCCAGGCAGTCTCCCATCCATGTACTAACCAGGCCCAAACCTGCTAATCTTCAGAAATCGGGCATTGACTCTATTTTTTTGGCAAAATTATTATATACTAAGTGAAAATTTTCCAAAAAGTTTAAAGCACCTGGTATTCCCAGGCAGTCTCCCATCCATGTACTAACCAGGCCCAAACCTGCTTAGCTTCCGAGATCAGACGAGATCGGGCATAGCCAGGTTGGTATGGCCGTAAGCGAAGACTGCCGCAAAGAGAGGGCTATTTAGAGATCAGCCAATCTAATCGCCAGTACATTATATAAGTAGGAAAGAAAACCCAAAAGCTTAAAGCACCTGGTATTCCTAGCCGGTCTCTCATCCAAGTACTAACCAGACCTAAGCCTGCTAAGATTCAGAGATTGGGCATCGACTCTTTTTTTTTTTTTTTTTTGCAAAATTATTATATAATTTGTGAAATTTTCCAAAAAGTTTAAAGCACCTGGTATTCCCAGGCAGTGTCCCATCCATGTACTAACCAGGCCCAAACCTGCTAATATTCAGAAATCGGGCATTGACTCTATTTTTTGGCAAAATTATTATATACTAAGTGAAAAATTTCCAAAAAGTTTAAAGCACCTGGTATTCCCAGGCAGTCTCCCATCCATGTACTAACCAGACCCAAACCTGCTAATATTCAGAGACCGGCATTGACTCTATTTTTTGGCAAAATTATTATATACTAAGTGAAAAATTTCCAAAAAGCTTACAGCACCTGGTATTCCCAGGCGGTCTCCCATCCAAGTACTAACCAGGCCCAAACCTGCTTAGCTTCCGAGATCAGACGAGATCGGGCATAGCCTTTTTTATTTCTTTTTTATTTATTTTTTTTCTCTTTTTTATTGAAATTCACAAATTTACAGTTCAATTTCAATTGTTCACATTAAACAACATAATCATTTCTTTTTTTTTTTTTTTTTTTTTTTTTTTTTTTTTCTTCAGAACATAATTTTTACCAGTTATACAAAACCTCTTTTCTCTCTCCTTCTTTTATGAATTTGTTTCCAGTTACAAAGAATTCCTTCACATCATCTCCCCCATATTTATAGCACATTTCAATATCTCTTGTCATTATTGCTTTGAACAAGTCTTTTATTTTGACTTTTCTCCCTTCAAAGTGTGCATAATTCCGTCTAAGTACAACAGCTAATCTGGCGTGGCTTAGAACATAATTGATAAACCAAAAGTCTATTGCTGTCGTCTTCTGAAACACTCCAAATAAAAATATTTTTCCCCATCCCTCCTCCAAATTCACATCATCAAAACAATTATTTTTTAATAGACTTTTTAAGAAAAAAAAAAAATCTTTTAATTCATCACATTGCAAAAAATAATGCAAAAAAGTCTCATGTTCCTTGTTACATACATCACACATCACATTATTAGCATTATTTATTTTGTTTAGTACTACATTTGTATAGATTCTATTGTGTCTTATTAAGAAGTCATTATTTTCACATTCTATAGTATTGTATTTTATGTCCATATTTGACCATATTTTCTTTACATCCAAGTCTTCAAACACCCTACTCCATACTTTTTCAGATGCTGGCACTTTTATTTGATCCATTATAAACAGGTCATAGACTTTCTTTACGCTAATGCTTTTTATATTATATATTTCCCCGTCTTTCATTATGTACATCTCAGGCAAATCCTGTTGTTTTTTCTTTACACAACTTTTTTCTATAACATTCACCCATTTCGATGGTAGACTTGCTTTAATTCTTTCATATATATTTTCCACCTTTACTCTGCTCTCCATGCCATCCAACTCACACACTGAGTCATATATACAGTTATTTCTAAGAAAACCTGGAATAACTTCATATATAATATCTTTCACTTGCCTTATTCCGGCTTCTAAGAATTTGGGCTCATACAATGTTTTATTGTTGTGTTTAAATTTATCATTTAAAAACAATGGCAAATTTATAAATGTGTGCACCTCTGTGCAATCATATTCTACTTTTGGCAGGAATTGCCTCCATGCCTCCATCACCTCCCTGTATATGTCTGGCATTCCCACAGTCATTGATTGCTTAAAGCCCATATACCACCCATACTCTCCCATTCTTCCAACATCATCAATGTATTTCTTTAAAAATTCTCTCCAACCAAACTCCCATCTTCCTTCCATATATTTTTTAACAGTTTTTATTCTTATTGCCAACTTTTTTGTTTCTAAATCAATCAGCTTTAGTCCACCTTCCTGTTTCCTCGCCACTAATGTTTTTTGTGCAATTTTCACTCCCTTCCCTTCCCATATAAAATCATGTACAATTTTATTTAACTCATTCATCACCCACTCAGGCATTTCAATTACACTCATTACATATACACATACCGACAGCATAAGATTATTAACCACAATAATTTTCCCTTTTATCCTTAATTTTCTTCCTTTCCATGCAATACAAACTGTTCTTATCTTATTTATCACTCCAGCCCATGTTATATCCCTTGCCTCCTTTGAATCTACCCCTAAATATACACCCAACACTTTCATGTACTTTTCCTCAACCCTCACACCTACATCAGATCTTTCTACTTCTCCTATATACATTATTTCAGATTTTTCTCTATTTATTTTCGCCCCTGATGCCTTTCCATATTTTTCCACCAACTCTAAAACCTTTCCCACACTGCTTATTTCCCTTACTGTCACTGTTGTGTCATCGGCATACTGGTTAATTATACACTTCCCTCCATATGGCAACTCAATTCCTCTTATTCTCTTGTCTCTCTTAATTAATGATGCCAAAGGTTCAACAGAAAGGGCGTATAACAAAGCGGATAGCGGGCAGCCTTGCCGCACTGACCTTCCCACATCAAATGTATCTGTCAATATTCCGTTCACCTTTACACAGCTTCTTGCACTTCCATACAATCTCCTCACCCATCCTACCATTCTCTCCCCAAAACCAAACTTTTCCAAGACCTTAAATAAAAACTTGTGTTCGACCCTATCAAAGGCCTTGTTCCAGTCTATCCCCAACACTATCCCACCCTTCCCATCCCTCTTCATATACTCAATCACATCTCTGATTGTTCCAATTGTATCTGCTATATCTCTTCCAGGAATGCTGTAGCTTTGTGTTGGCTGAATAATATCTCCGATTACTCTTTTCATCCTGTTTGCCAAAACTTTGGTGAGTATTTTGTAGTCTGTGTTTAACAAGCTAATCGGCCTATAATTTTCTAAATCTAATTTATTCCCCTTCTTAAAAACTAGTGTTATCACTCCCTCTACCATTTTACTCTGTATTATTTCTGTTCTCTCCATTCCTTTATATACTTCCACTAAAATTGGTGCTACATCATTTTTATATAATTTGTACCATTCTGTCCCTATCCCATCACTTCCTGGGCTTTTCCCACTTCTTAAACCTTCTATTGCAGCTATAACCTCTTCTTCCTCTATCTCTCTATCACACCATCCCTTTTCTTCTTCCCCTAGCTCCCTCTCTACACACTTCAATACTTCCTCTATACTTGCCTCATCCACACATCCTCTCATATACAACTCACCATAAAACTCTTGCACCCTCTCCAATATATCTACATAGTCTGTTATTATCTCTCTCTTTTTTGAATATATTTCATGGATATATGTCTTACCTTGCCTTCTATTTTCTAAACCCAGGAAATACCCTGTGCACTTTTCTCCTTCCAGTGCATATTTCGCCTTACTTCTTAAAATTGCTCCTTTGCATTTTTCTTTCTCATATCTCTCTAACCTCATATTTGCTTCTATATACTTTTCCATGCAATATCCT
The DNA here is from genome assembly GCF_023724105.1 of Carassius gibelio. Taxonomy (NCBI): domain Eukaryota; kingdom Metazoa; phylum Chordata; class Actinopteri; order Cypriniformes; family Cyprinidae; genus Carassius; species Carassius gibelio. Next base: position 19,510,406 of record NC_068395.1, read on the forward strand.
TCTTCATCATCTACTCTGCTGAGTTCTATCCTCACTTGCTCTCTAAGCTCCCTTTCCTCTTTCATCATCCTCTCTTTTCTTTTCTTACTATACCTTATGCTTAAAGCTTTAATTTCATTTTTTACCTCCTCCCATCTCTTACCAATGTCATTATTAAATTCATCTTCCTCCAAGCATTCCTCCAACCACTGATTTTCCTGAAGTAGTAACACTTTCATCTGTTGTCTATACTCCTCTTCTTCAATATACACTGCATTTAGTATCCACATCCCTCCACCCACCTCTCTCCTTCCGACTTTGATCCTAAATCTAACCCCATCATGATCACTAAAGTTATTCTGCTGATGTCTTATTTCATCAATGTATTATGGTATCTCTCTGCACTATCACTAAATCAATCCTACTCTGCTTTAATATCCCTTCTCTCATCTGCCTCCTTGTGAACTCTCTCTTCTCCGGATTCTCATGTCTCCATACATCAAGTAATCCCTTATCCCTCATTACTTCCATTAACATTAATCTTGATTTTTCCCACCTGAAACTCCCTCCTTTCCCAACATCCAATCTACTACATATAATGTTAAAGTCGCCTACTATTATGCACCTTCCAACAATTAGATCCCTTAGCTCCTCAATACAACATCTCTTATCATTTTCCACGTTGGGAACATATATATTAATTAATCTGAATTCAATACCTCTGAATTTAAATTCTATAACTAAAATTCTCCCTATCTGATCTCTGTACACCTGCCTTACATTTTCAATCCTATCTTTTTTAATCATTATCGCTACACCCCTTGCATTTTTTGCACCATTATTAAAGTATATATCTCCCTTCCATAAATCCTTTACTTCTCTCACTTTTTCATCATCCCAATTCGTTTCTTGAATACAAATTATATCACTCCTATATGTAAATTTTAATTCCTTCAACTTGTTAATATTCCTTAACCCATTTGCATTTACTGAAGTTACAGAAACCATGCCAGCAAACCAAAGAAAAAATTATATATATATATTTCTTTTTTAACCCAAAACATATAATACCATTATAGAATTCATGTACCAGAGCGTTGTTCTTTTATCAGTTCAATTCTGTCCTTATCTCTCTCCGCCTTTCTTTTGACAGTCAGTTTTTGTAGTGTTGTCTGCATTCGTTGAGGAATCTTACTTTCTTTCCTTTGAGGTACTGCTTGTTGCTCTACTTTTTTCTCTTGTTTAGTTCCCAGTAGCTTTACATCCTCTTCATACTCTTCCTCCTCTTCGTCTTGTTCATCTTGCTTCTCCTCCTCTTCTTCCTCCTCCTCCCTCCTTTCTCCATCATCGGCCTCCTCACCAGCTGTTCCAGCTCTCTGTCCCCTTACAGCTCCATCCTGTCCATTACCACTTTCTCTTCCATCTTTTGTAACCTCCATGTCATCCTCGCTCACTGTGCTTTGCTTCTCTGTTTGATCGTCCTCCCTCCTCTCATCGTCTTCACTTTGCTCACCCTCCTCCTCTATTACTCTCTCTGTTTGCTCTCCACACTCCCTTGCATAGTGGCCTACCTTGCCACATGAAAAACATTTAAACTCTGGGCATTCTCGAAATAAATGTCCTGTTTTAATGCACAACCTGCATACACGCACCTGCCTGTCGTGTATGACACGAAAGTACTCTGTGCCTCTTAATGTTTCAAACCTGGTTGAATATGGGAGTGAGCGAACTTCATCAGTGAACCGGACTTTTAAAAAGCTCGTTCCATCTAAAATATCAGTTCCTGGCCATACCCGGCGCTTAATGGCAGACAGTGGTTTAACTCCCCATTCTTCCAGCTTTGCAAAAATCATCTGATCTTCCAAATAAACTGGCAGGTTAATAAATGACACTACCATTTCATTGTTCACAATGTCTCTGGCGTGCACCATTGCTCCTTTTACTCTAACACCGTCCATCAGTTTACTCTTTGCCATATCATCCTTCATTGTAAGTTCGTATGACCTTTCTCCTCTCACTCTGCATCCCACCACTTCTCCACACTCCTTCTTTACACCTCTTAATAAGTCCATCATAGAGATTTTTTCTGTTCCTGCCACTTCAACTTCCACAGTCAACTCTTTGGAATATTTCTCATGGTGTTCTCCACATACTTCTTTTCTGATATTCCTCCTTTCATCGCTTGCATTCATGGAAGATTGATGTCCTTTTCCGCTGTCATTATCCATGCTTTGTCCATTGTTTGCTTGTCCGTCTTTCATTTTGAGTTCTTTGTTTGCTGCCATGCTTTCTATTTCCATCACAGAAATAAAACTGTATTTGATGGTCCCCCAAACAGCAAAGGCTGCTGGGGGAACACTTTAGACACAAAATAAACTTTAACTTTTGAAAACAAAGGTTATTTCAAAAATAAAAACGAATTTAAATACTGTTTTAGATGTAAAGATTCTCTGTTTGCTCTTTCAGCTACTCACTTCCTGGACTGTACCACTATCGGGCATAGCCAGGTTGGTATGGCCGTAAGCAAAGACTGCCGCAAAGAGAGGGCTATTTAGAGATCAGCCAATCTAATCGCCAGTACATTATATAAGTAAGAAAGAAAACCCAAAAGCTTAAAGTACCTGGCATTCCTAGCCGGTCTCTCATCCAAGTACTAACCAGACCTAATCCTGCTAAGATTCAGAGATTGGGCATTGACTCTTTTTTTTTTTTTTTTTTTTTTTTTTTTTTGCAAAATTATTATATAATTTGTGAAATTTTCCAAAAAGTTTAAAGCACCTGGTATTCCCAGGCAGTCTCCCATCCATGTACTAACCAGACCCAAACCTGCTAATATTCAGAGACCGGCATTGACTCTATTTTTTGGCAAAATTATTATATACTAAGTGAAAAATTTCCAAAAAGCTTACAGCACCTTGTATTCCCAGGCGGTCTCCCATCCAAGTACTAACCAGGCCCAAACCTGCTTAGCTTCCGAGATCAGACGAGATCGGGCATAGCCAGGTTGGTATGGCCGTAAGCGAAGACTGCCGCAAAGAGAGGGCTATTTAGAGATCAGCCAATCTAATCGCCAGTACATTATATAAGTAGGAAAGAAAACCCAAAAGCTTAAAGCACCTGGTATTCCTAGCCGGTCTCTCATCCAAGTACTAACCAGACCTAAGCCTGCTAAGATTCAGAGATTGGGCATTGACTCCTTTTTTTTTTTTTTTTTTTTTGCAAAATTATTATATAATTTGTGAAATTTTCCAAAAAGCTTAAAGCACCTGGTATTCCCAGGCAGTCTCTCATCCAAGTACTAACCAGACATAAGCCTGCTAAGATTCAGAGATTGGGCATTGACCTTTTTTTTTTTTTTTTGCAAGATTATTATATAATTTGTGAAATTTTCCAAAAAGTTTAAAGCACCTGGTATTCCCAGGCAGTCTCCCATCCATGTACTAACCAGGCCCAAACCTGCTAATATTCAGAGATCGGGCATTGACTCTATTGTTTGGCCAAATTATTATATACTAGGTGAAAAATTTCCAAAAAGCTTACAGCACCTGGTATTCCCAGGCGGTCTCCCATCCATGTACTAACCAAGCCCAAAACTGCTAATATTCAGAGATCGGGCATTGACTCTATTTTTTGGCAAAATTATTATATACTAAGTGAAAAATTTCCAAAAAGCTTACAGCACCTGGTATTCCCAGGCGGTCTCCCATCCAAGTACTAACCAGGCCCAAACCTGCTTAGCGTCTGAGATCAGACGAGATCGGGCATAGCCAGGTTGGTATGGCCGTAAGTGAAGACTGCTGCAAAGAGAGGGCTATTTAGAGATCATCCAATCTAATCGCCAGTACATTATATAAGTAGGAAAGAAAACCCAAAAGCTTAAAGCACCTGGTATTCCCAGCCGGTCTCTCATCCAAGTACTAACCAGACCTAAGCCTGCTAAGATTCAGAGATTGGGCATTGACTCCTTTTTTTTTTTTTTTTTTGCAAGATTATTATGTAATTTGTGAAATTTTCCAAAAAGTTTAAAGCACCTGGTATTCCAAGGCAGTCTCCCATCCATGTACTAACCAGGCCCAAACCTGCTAAGATTCAGAGATTGGGCATTGACTCTTTTTTTTGCAAAATTATTATATAATTTGTGAAATTTTCCAAAAAGCTTAAAGCACCTGGTATTCCCAGGCAGTCTCTCATCCAAGTACTAACCAGACCTAAGCCTGCTAAGATTCAGAGATTGGGCATTGACTCTTTTTTTTTTTTTTTTTTGCAAGATTATTATATAATTTGTGAAATTTTCCAAAAAGTTTAACCCTTTCGAGTCGATTAACGCATATATGCGTTTTGAGTCATTTTCACCTGATAACCCCGAAAAGAACTTAAATTAAACTCTCAGTTTTAATCGTACAGATAAGAGCAATACATCAATCGAATCTGTAAAGGGTCTAATTTTTTTTGGATACAGACATAATAACAAAAAACCTTTGTGCACTCATAAAATAAATATAACAAACAAGGTGCGCTGTCTACAGTCTTTGTCTCCGCTGATCGTCATGTACAAACATTTCATTAAAATGAACTGTAACTCCGTGAATACTCAACGAAGAGACATGAGAGAGATATCTATAGAAAGCCTGGAATGTCTACTTTTAAACTAAACAAGTGCTGCCGAAAACAAATATTCTGAGATAAAGTAATCCATATGAAAACAACGCAATGTCTGTTTTTCATATCTCCGCTCATTATATCTAATGTGACCACGCCCCCGCGCTTTAGCGCTATTCAGATTCAAACTGAAGCGCGCGGCTTGAATACGCCCACACAGAAGAAAAAGCAGCCAGACTATTCTTCAAGTTTTTATTTTATTTTACTGTTTGCTTCGCGATGAGAGGACTAAGACATAATTCACCCCAAAAAGATGTGATGTGGTTGAGGATTTGAGAAATGGATTTCCTCAGAAAAAAGAATGAAGCACTTTATTCAGCAGAGATCATAAACATGAGTAAGTCTCTTTTTATTTATTTGTACTAGTTTTCACATAACGTGTAAACATTTTACTAGTTAGACTTTTTCCAAATACTTTTTCCAAACTATAATTCCTGACTAAATGTATAATCAAGTGAAACATTATGAAGTTTCAATAACAATATACAATACTATACCATTCAAAAGCTTGATGTAAATAATATAAATGTGACAAATAGAGATAACTCTAACAAATGTAAAAACAATGCAGTTCTTTCGATTTATTCCCCCTAAAAAAACCTGAAAAATATTATCAGCTCTTTTCAACATTAATAATAATAATAATAATAATAATGATGATAATAATAAATGGGGTTTATTTGGTAGAAAATAAGATTGTTAAAAGGATTTCTGAAGGATTGTGTGACTAGAGAAAGGATGCCAAAAAATTTGAAAGTCAGCTTTGATTGTTCCTAATAAACTGTTTAACTGCTCCCCCAAGTGGATATTAAATTATGTTGTGGGATAATTAAATATATTCTTAATAAACTACAAACATAAAATTATATACTTTTATTTTGTTCTCACATTCTTTCTTGTAAGTCCTCCCTCACAGTGGCACAGTTGAATGGGAGGCTCATTATGCAGCTCATTATGCAGGCCTTTGTCTTCTCAGGTGTAAATCACAATGATATTCATGATAGTTGACGCCTACTCGCATATGACTTTTACCAACAAAAAGTGTTTTAGAAAATTTAAATCAATATATTGTTTTCTGTGAGTGAGTGAACAAGATGATTTTCACATCATTCAGAAAGAAAAATTCTAGGCTACAAGCTCCAGTTCTCAACTTTTCCGGCAACCAATTTTATGTATGTGTTTTATTGCCTTATTCAAGTGATTTAACATTTTTAGTTTTTCACTAACCATGCATAACATTTTTTTTCTCAAAAATACAATCATGTACATGCATGCATTTCACATATTATTATAGCCCAGTTTGTGCTGATTACAGTGATATTAGACTTTACCCATTTAGATATTTATAAGAAACTGAAAAAAGCACAAATGTCAGGGGATGACAAAACTTCTCAAGGCCCCAAAAATACCCTTAGACTCCAGAGGGTTAAAGCACCTGGTATTCCCAGGCAGTCTCCCATCCATGTACTAACCAGGCCCAAACCTGCTAATATTCAGAGATCAGGCATTGACTCTATTGTTTGGTCAAACTATTATATACTAAGTGAAAAATTTCCAAAAAGCTTACAGCACCTGGTATTCCCAGGCGGTCTCCCATCCAAGTACTAACCAGTCCCAAACCTGCTTAGCTTCCAAGATCAGACGAGATCAGGCATAGCCAGGTTGGTATGGCCATAAGCAAAGACTGCCGCAAAGAGAGGGCTATTTAGAGATCAGCCAATCTAATCGCCAGTACATTATATAAGTAAAAAAGAAAACCCAAAAGCTTAAAGTACCTGGCATTCCTAGCCGGTCTCTCATCCAAGTACTAACCAGACCTAATCCTGCTAAGATTCAGAGATTGGGCATTGACTCTTTTTTTTTTTTTTTGCAAAATTATTATATAATTTGTGAAATTTTCCAAAAAGCTTAAAGCACCTGGTATTCCCAGGCAGTCTCTCATCCAAGTACTAACCAGACCTAAGCCTGCTAAGATTCAGAGATTGGGCATTGACCTTTTTTTTTTTTTTTTGCAAGATTATTATATAATTTGTGAAATTTTCCAAAAAGTTTAAAGCACCTGGTATTCCCAGGCAGTCTCCCATCCATGTACTAACCAGGCCCAAACCTGCTAATATTCAGAGATCAGGCATTGACTCTATTGTTTGGCCAAACTATTATATACTAAGTGAAAAATTTCCAAAAAGTTTAAAGCACCTGGTATTCCCAGGCGGTCTCCCATCCAAGTACTAACCAGGCCCAAACCTGCTTAGCTTCCGAGATCAGACAAGATCAGGCATAGCCAGGTTGGTATGGCCGTAAGCAAAGACTGCCGCAAAGAGAGGGCTATTTAGAGATCAGCCAATCTAATCGCCAGTACATTATATAAGTAAAAAAGAAAACCCAAAAGCTTAAAGTACCTGGCATTCCTAGCCGGTCTCTCATCCAAGTACTAACCAGACCTAATCCTGCTAAGATTCAGAGATTGGGCATTGACTCTTTTTTTTTTTTTTTTTGCAAGATTATTATATAATTTGTGAAATTTTCCAAAAAGTTTAAAGCACCTGGTATTCCCAGGCAGTCTCCCATCCATGTACTAACCAGGCCCAAACCTGCTAATATTCAGAGATCGGGCATTGACCCTATTTTTTGGCAAAATTATTATATACTAAGTGAAAAATTTCCAAAAAGCTTACAGCACCTGGTATTCCCAGGCGGTCTCCAATCCAAGTACTAACCAGGCCCAAACCTGCTTAGCTTCCGAGATCAGACGAGATCAGGCATAGCCAGGTTGGTATGGCCGTAAGCAAAGACTGCCGCAAAGAGAGGGCTATTTAGAGATCAGCCAATCTAATCGCCAGTACATTATATAAGTAAAAAAGAAAACCCAAAAGCTTAAAGTACCTGGCATTCCTAGCCGGTCTCTCATCCAAGTACTAACCAGACCTAATCCTGCTAAGATTCAGAGATTGGGCATTGACTCTTTTTTTTTTTTTTTTTTTTGCAAAATTATTATATAATTTGTGAAATTTTCCAAAAAGCTTAAAGCACCTGGTATTCCCAGGCAGTCTCTCATCCAAGTACTAACCAGACCTAAGCCTGCTAAGATTCAGAGATTGGGCATTGACCTTTTTTTTTTTTTTTTGCAAGATTATTATATAATTTGTGAAATTTTCCAAAAAGTTTAAAGCACCTGGTATTCCCAGGCAGTCTCCCATCCATGTACTAACCAGGCCCAAACCTGCTAATATTCAGAGATCGGGCATTGATTCTATTGTTTGGCCAAATTATTATATACTAGGTGAAAAATTTCCAAAAAGCTTACAGCACCTGGTATTCCCAGGCGGTCTCCCATCCAAGTACTAACCAGGCCCAAACCTGCTTAGCTTCCGAGGTCAGACGAGATCGGGCATAGCCAGGTTGGTATGGCCGTAAGCGAAGACTGCCGCAAAGAGAGGGCTATTTAGAGATCAGCCAATCTAATCGCCAGTACATTATATAAGTAGGAAAGAAAAGCCAAAAGCTTAAAGCACCTGGTATTCCTAGCCGGTCTCTCATCCAAGTACTAACCACACCTAAGCCTGCTAAGATTCAGAGATTGGGCATTGACTCTTTTTTTTTTTTTTTTTTTTGCAAAATTATTATATAATTTGTGAAATTTTCCAAAAAGCTTAAAGCACCTGGTATTCCCAGGCAGTCTCTCATCCAAGTACTAACCAGACCTAAGCCTGCTAAGATTCAGAGATTGGGCATTGACTCTTTTTTTTTTTTTTTTTTGCAAGATTATTATATAATTTGTGAAATTTTCCAAAAAGTTTAAAGCACCTGGTATTCCCAGGCAGTCTCCCATCCATGTACTAACCAGGCCCAAACCTGCTAATATTCAGAGATCAGGCATTGACTCTATTGTTTGGCCAAACTATTATATACTAAGTGAAAAATTTCCAAAAAGCTTACAGCACCTGGTATTCCCAGGCGGTCTCCCATCCAAGTACTAACCAGTCCCAAACCTGCTTAGCTTCCAAGATCAGACGAGATCAGGCATAGCCAGGTTGGTATGGCCATAAGCAAAGACTGCCGCAAAGAGAGGGCTATTTAGAGATCAGCCAATCTAATCGCCAGTACATTATATAAGTAAAAAAGAAAACCCAAAAGCTTAAAGTACCTGGCATTCCTAGCCGGTCTCTCATCCAAGTACTAACCAGACCTAATCCTGCTAAGATTCAGAGATTGGGCATTGACTCTTTTTTTTTTTTTTTGCAAAATTATTATATAATTTGTGAAATTTTCCAAAAAGCTTAAAGCACCTGGTATTCCCAGGCAGTCTCTCATCCAAGTACTAACCAGACCTAAGCCTGCTAAGATTCAGAGATTGGGCATTGACCTTTTTTTTTTTTTTTGCAAGATTATTATATAATTTGTGAAATTTTCCAAAAAGTTTAAAGCACCTGGTATTCCCAGGCAGTCTCCCATCCATGTACTAACCAGGCCCAAACCTGCTAATATTCAGAGATCAGGCATTGACTCTATTGTTTGGCCAAACTATTATATACTAAGTGAAAAATTTCCAAAAAGTTTAAAGCACCTGGTATTCCCAGGCGGTCTCCCATCCAAGTACTAACCAGGCCCAAACCTGCTTAGCTTCCGAGATCAGACAAGATCAGGCATAGCCAGGTTGGTATGGCCGTAAGCAAAGACTGCCGCAAAGAGAGGGCTATTTAGAGATCAGCCAATCTAATCGCCAGTACATTATATAAGTAAAAAAGAAAACCCAAAAGCTTAAAGTACCTGGCATTCCTAGCCGGTCTCTCATCCAAGTACTAACCAGACCTAATCCTGCTAAGATTCAGAGATTGGGCATTGACTCTTTTTTTTTTTTTTTTGCAAGATTATTATATAATTTGTGAAATTTTCCAAAAAGTTTAAAGCACCTGGTATTCCCAGGCAGTCTCCCATCCATGTACTAACCAGGCCCAAACCTGCTAATATTCAGAGATCGGGCATTGACCCTATTTTTTGGCAAAATTATTATATACTAAGTGAAAAATTTCCAAAAAGCTTACAGCACCTGGTATTCCCAGGCGGTCTCCAATCCAAGTACTAACCAGGCCCAAACCTGCTTAGCTTCCGAGATCAGACGAGATCAGGCATAGCCAGGTTGGTATG
>NC_068395.1:19875188-19902688 GCF_023724105.1 Carassius gibelio
TGTGTCTCTGTGTCTCTGTGTGTGTGTGTGCTGGTGTGTAATGCGTGTGTTTGCAGGGCAGTGCTCTGAGTGCGGCTCATGTGTTGGGTCTGGCGGCGCTGCAGGTGGAGCTCCATCACTGCACACACATGTGTCCTCCTCCTGCACACGCTCTCTCGGTGTCCCAGTGTCTCTCTGATGCTCTGGTCTGCTCCACACGCTCTCACATGACCCTGTGCCTCAGGTTCGGCTCACACCTCCAGCATGTGAACGCTGCGTGGATCTGTAGCGTCTGATAACGCGTGTGTTTCTGTTCAGGTTCTGTGTGGCCGTTCTCTCTTATGGGCTGTGCAGAGCCAACGCTCAGTCAGAGGAACTACACCACTTCATCCCAGAGACGCTTTATAAGAAGGTACAAGAGCCATGTTGATTCCAGTCGCTCATCTGATCCTCAGGGTGCGGTGTTCATGCGTGTGTGCGTGTGTGTGTGTGTGTGTGTGCTCAGGCTCAGTATGTGATGGCCAGACTCGTCCCGGAGACTCGAGCGCACCTCAGTGAGGAGCACGAGTCTGATCTGCACAGCGACGCGTCGGGTCTCAGCGGGACGCTCCAGGAGTCTGCCGTGGCTCTGTGGAGGAACACACAGATCAGATCGCTGAAGAAACGGCCGCAGTATCAGGTACTTTCAGAGCGTCTCGTGTGCTTCAGTAACAGACGTGTGGTGTTGAGCGCTTCTCACTCTCTCCTCAGCTCTCCTTCTCTGAGTGGATCTCATCTGAGCTTGGTGTTCAGCGGAGCCGAGACGCGCTCACAGACCTGGAGAGGTAAAGCACAGACCTTTAATCTCAGAAACACTCTAGTAACTGGAGAAGGAGAAGTCTCTTGGTTTTGAAAGCACTGCAGTGGTTGAAGATCCTCTGTTAGATGGAGCTGATGAACTCGCTCCAGACACGCTTGTGTTTGTCTCAGGCAGGAGTACGAGCAGTGGGCATGTGAACAGTATTATCTGCACATGTCTGAACATGACGGAGGATGTGACGGGGACGTCACCCGAATCTGCGCTCGCATCATCACTGCTGTTCTGGACCGACACACAGCGTGAGTCCCCCTCATCCTCTCAGAACGATCACGCTCCTACACCGTTTAACACGTATTCTCACGAAACTGTTGAAACGCCGTGTCACTAGTGATTTTAGATATTAAACATGCAATTTAGTAATATATAAAAACACCGTAATAAAGACAATACTGTTCTCTATCTTGCACAAAGAGTAATTTCAACATAGGAATTAATTATTTTTGCATTTTATTGCGTTTTCTGCTGAAATTCTCATTACCGCAATGCGTCCAGCTGTATCTTAACTTATGTTATGTTGTAATTTAAACAAATTACAATTAAAATATTCTGAAAAAAGTAAATGGATATTCTTCTATAATTTTTCACATGACAGAAAAATGACAGACTGAATATTCATGTACAATAATAATGATACAATAGTGGAAATATAAAGTGTCCATGACTAATGTTCTCATCCTCCGCAATATTTTTTGAGGATCATTTACTCACACACATTTTTAAAAATATAAATCTTGATTTTAAATTAAGCAACACATGAGGCAGAACCTTCAAAATACCAACAAGGTAGGCAGATATCTTCATATTGTTCCAGTTAAAAGTGTAAAATTCTCTTGTCAGAACGTGTACAAGAGAAGCAAAGTCCAGCAAAGACTTTGTAAGCAAAGGCTAGGGGGTACCAATTTCAGAGAAAACGTTTATACCAACCCACCAAATCCCAGGAAGGAGAGAGACATTATGGGTTAGAGGTTACAGCAGGAGTAGTTATCAAAACTGGTTGGGAAGCCTACACAAATGTTGGTGCATCTATCATTATGAGGACTTTCTATAAGTGTAATGATTTTTATACTGAGCAACAGAACTTTGTGTGTGTGTGTGTTCACTGCTGTGTGTGTGCACTTCGGATGGGTTAAATGCAGAGCACAAATTCTGAGTATGGGTCACCATACTTGGCTGTATGTCATATTAGAATAATTTCTAAAGGATCATTTGACACTGAAACCTGGAGTAATGATGCTGAAAATTCAGCTTTGTCACCACAGAAATAAAATTCTGGTTTAAAGTATATTAAAAAGATAACAATCACTTTATCATAATATTACAGTTTGTACTGTAGTTCTGATCAAATAAATGCAGCCTTGATGAGCAGAAGAGGCTTTAAAAAACTTTTTTTATTATGTATGCTAAACTTTTGAATGGCAGTGTATTTAAATATCAAAAAATGCAGCAGTTTTAAATTCTAATTCAAAAACAGTTATTATAGATGAATGGTTAGGGTTAAATTGAAGGAGAACATCTTTATGGAAAAAAGAAAAATATATTGTATATCTTTTTAGGAACGAGCGATTTTGGAAAAACTTTAGGTTCACACTTGGGTATACTATTTACCAGAACCAACTCTTTCAGTAGAAAGAAGTAGAAAGAAAAAAATCCACTTGAGTTATCAAAGACTACATTCCCACTGTCAGTGACTATTAATAAATAGTTATTACATAATTATATGATTATTACATAAAATATAAAATAAAATAAGAAACATTATTATTTTGTAATAATGTATTGTGAATAATTTTTTAATAATAAAACTAAAATTACAAAACTAATATTAGTCTTGTTTGTTTTCTAACATTACACTATTGAGTATTTATTTTTGTGGAAAACCACAGGGTGCCCTTTAAACTGCTTCTCATAAAACCTATTCATAAAGCAGCTGTGACAGAATTTTACTAAGGAATGGGGAGAAATCTTAAGCTAAGAAAAAGAGTGAGGACGACCTTTTTGGTATGGATGATGTCAGCATGATTACTAACTACACCCACAGTGATTGGCTGATAAGGGATGGGTCTCTGTCAGTTATTTTATAATATAAATATTGTAGAATGAGATATCATGTTGCCATAATCATTAAAATTGAAATAAAAATTTCAAAATAAAAATGTTGCAATATTCAAATAAAGTTTGAACTAGAGTGTCACTAATTAAACAAGCATATGTTCAGCTAATTGTCAGCCTCTACATGTCTGCATCTTATAAATAATTGTTATATGTATAAGCAGCCTTTTAATTAACAGACTAGAATTATTATGGCTGATATGACAGTAAGATTTAGTACAAAGGTAAAAGAAATCCAAACTGGATTTTAGGATTGTTTATGATTTGGTCTTTGTGATTTAGGTGTCATCTTGACTACCACTAACTTTTCACAGATTTAAGAGCTGATTTCTACATAAAAACACTTTATGAAGTACTCGAAGAAGAGTCAAAGAGTCCTAAAGATGTGGAGTTAGGAGCAACATTGTTTCACTTAAAATATTTTGTGAAAATGGCCCCTGGTGTTTTTACCCTATGTTATCTAGTTATGAAGCACTGCAAAATAATTTATGCCAATATTATCTAATTTATTTTCTACATTAAATATTATTTGTTTGACTATACCACATACTTAATATGCCTATTATCATTACCGAAATCATGAACCTCATTTCCGTAACCTATGTATCATTACCGCAACATGCATTCTTTTAAGATTTATTTGAGAAATTGAAAAATAGTAGTCTGCTTTTAAATGTATGTGCAGAATCTATACATTATGTTCTTTCAGGTTTGCCACATCATTTTGAAAATATTTCAGTTTTTAATGAAAAAAAAATTAAAAATGGGCTGCAAAATGCAGAAGGCGTTGCGGTAATGAGAGAAATAATTGAAAAACACATAAAAATGTTATTATAAAAATATATTTTATACCAGAGTTTCAAGTAACTGTGCATGACTGTTAATAAACCATTTTTAAAAATGTGAAAATGTATTATTTTTCCCCATGGCACTGGACTTTTCAGAGTGTTACGGTAATGAGATTTTTAAGGACGTTTTGGAAAATATGTTAAAGTTGTTAAATTGTCAGTAAAACTTTTTTAAATTTATGGTCACCGACACTCCAGACCTGGCTCTTAATGCTTAAAAAGAAAATTTGTTGATACAAACATTTTTTAAAATGTCATATTATAAATCTTTGAAACTACGATTTCGTGAGAATCTCCCGTGTGTGTGTGTGTGTGTGTCTGTGTCTGTGTCTGTGTGTGTGTGTGTGTGTGTGTGTGTGCAGGTCACGGACAGCAGGAAGTACCCATGAACTCACAGATGGCTGTCTCCCTGACCTTCTGTCGCTCTTACAGGTGCTCATTTTCTAGATTCTCCTTGCGAACCAGACATGTGCTCTATTTTTATTGTACTAAAGCATAAAAATACCATAATATGTTTCTGGATATATTAAGGAGACATAAGTTCACATACTTGTTTCTCTGAAACACAACACTACAGACAGTTAATGTATTTTGAACTGTGTGTTCCTTGTGGGAATGTCTGTTTTTGTTTTGGTGTGTGTAAAAGCCTCACATCCATCTAAAAACTGTTTACTGCAGTAACCATTTGACCCACTAGCTGTCAGTACATACTGCACCTCTGCCCTCACCGCAGAGCACCAGATCCAGCGGCCTGGCTGGAGATGGGTGGGTTTAGGGGTCTGGGGCTGGAGATGGGGGGGTTTAGGGGTCTGGGGGTGGAGATGGGGGGGTTAAGGGGTCTGAGGCTGGAGATGGGGGGGTTTAGGGGTCTGGGGGTGGAAGGAGTTGGGTCAGGATCCAGCCACACCCCCTGGATCTGGTGCTCTGCAGTGACGACCATCTCCTGATCAGAGCAGATGTGTATTATTCATTTATTTATTCATTTAGCAGATGCTTTTATCCAAAGCGACTTACAGATGAAGACTGTGGAAGCAATCAAAAACAACAAAAAGAGCAATGATCTATAAGTGCTATAACAAGTCTCAGTTAGGTTAAACACAGTACACATAGCATGGGGATTTTTAAATAATATAATAAAGAAAAAGAAAACAGATAGAATAAAAAAAGAATAGAGCAAGCACACACACACACATACAATTGCATAATTAATGAAAAGAAAATAGAATACAAAAAGATTAGAAAGGTAGTTAGATTTTTTAAAGAATAGAATTAGAATAGTGAATGTTAAAGTTAGAGGGTCAAATAAAGATGGAAGAGATGTGTTTTAAGCCGATTCTTGAAGATGGCTAAGGACTCAGCTGCTCGGATTGAGTTGGGGAGGTCATTCCACCAGAAGGGAACATTTAACTTAAAAGTCCGTAAAAGTGACTTTGTGCTTCTTTGGGATGAACAATCAAGCGACGTTCACTTGCAGAACGCAAGCTTCTAGAGGGCACATAAGTCTGAAGTAACGAATTTAGGTAAATGGGTGCAGAGCCAGTGGTGGTTTTGTAGGCAAACATCAATGCCTTGAATTTTATGCGAGCAGCTATTGGAAGCCAGTGCAAATTGATAAACAGAGGTGTGACGTGTATTCTTTTTGGCTCATTAAAAATTAATCTTGCTGCTGCATACTGGATTAATTGTAAAGGTTTGATAGAATTGGCTGGAAGACCTGCTAAGAGAGCATTGCAGTAGTCCAGCCTGGACAGAACAAGAGCTTGAACAAGGAGTTGTGCAGCATGTTCCCAAAGAAAGGGCTTGATCTTCTTGATGTTGAATAAAGCAAATCTGCAGGATCGGACAGTTTTAGCAATGTGGTCTGAGAAAGTCAGCTGATCATCAATCATAACTCCAAGGCTTCTAGCTGTTTTTGAAGGAGTTATGGTTGATGTGCCTAACTTGATGGTGAAATTGTGATGGAACGATGGGTTTGCTGGAATCACAAGCAGTTCTGTCTTGGCAAGGTTGAGTTGAAGGTGATGGTCCATCATCCAGGAAGAAATGTCTGTTAGACAAGCTGAGATGCGAATAGCTATCGTCGGATCATCAGGATGGAATGAGAGGTAGAGTTGAGTGTCATCAGCATAGCAGTGGTATGAAAAGCCATGTTTCTGAATGAGAGAACCTAATGATGCCATGTAGACAGAGAAGAGAAGTGGTCCAAGAACTGAGCCCTGAGGCACCCCAGTAGTTAGATGTTGAGACTTGGACACTTTGATTATCTGATAGGTAAGACTCAAACCATTTTGCCATTCGGGTTGATAGGAGGATCTGGTGGTTAACAGTGTCAAAAGCAGTGGACAGATTAAGCAGGATAAGTACTGAAGATTTGGATTGTGCTCTTGTGAATGATGTGTGTCTCTCATGACATGACTTGTATTTTATTAGACTCTAATCGTCCCTGTAATCCATGGTCGCAGCTGTTACCAAAAACAGCAGGGAAAAAAAACATTTTGCGCTATGGTCTGCCATTTAAAAAATGAACTTACGATTCTCAGGGGTAAAATATTAGGTAAAAAAAAATGATGGGAATCCCTGCTTTACATGAACATTAATAAGCATGAAGAAAAAAAATATCTTGTGTATACAATAACTTGTGTATAATTTACTGCCATTCTATTATGAGCATTCTAAAATATTCAAAAAATCTAGGTCCATCTGAATATGTAATCCGTGTTTAATGTGATCAGTGACTGCTCAGTGTGACGTCACATGACTGTTTCTCGCTCCGACACGTGTGCGAGTGTGTTCTTGTGTTTCTGTCATGTTTACTGACTCTGGTCTCTCTGCAGACACTGTTGTATGAAGTGGCGGTTACTGGGCAGAACTCATCAGATGAGACGGGTCACTTCCTCTGGGACGTGTTTGACAGCAGGTTCTCCGTGACCCCTGACCCCGACAGCATTGGACAGGAGCTGAGCGATCAGCAGACGCTTCAGGACGTCAGCCGGTACGAGCAGCTCATCCGTGTGCAGCGCTCAGGTCAGCTGATGTGATGACGGTTGTGTGTGTCCGTCAGGGTTCTCGTGCTGGTTCCTCCGGTGATGCTGCTGACCGTCAGAACCGACACAACAGGAAGGAGAACTCTGGACTGCCATCGAATGATCCACCACATCAGCCACGTTCAGGTCCCCATCATCATCAGCTCAGCGGTACACATGTGATGGGTCATGTGACTGGGAGTAATGTGTGTTTTGTGTCTCAGAGGAGGGTGTGTGGTCCTGCGGCTCTTCTGTCTTCCCAGCTCACGGCTCACTTCCTCAAAGTATGTGACGTATCTAAGGTCAAAGGGCAACGACCATGCTCAGATAATGGTTGCAGAACAAGTGTGAGTGTGTGTGTGTGTGTGTGTGTGTGTTTCAGGCGGTGGTGAGTGGCAGTGTGAGCTGTGATCGTCCGGATGAAGCAGTGAACCTGTGTCTGTCTCTGTTCCACACCGAGTGTCCGCTGCTGCTGCTGTCTGCCGCGGTAAAACACCTGTCCTCCGCACCACAGCTGTGTGTCAGAGCTGAGCCTCTGTGTGTGTGACTCTCTGTGTGTGTGTGTGTCATGCAGCGCTGGTGGACGCGTCTGTCGGCCGCCGTGAGCTCACTGTGGAGGCGTTTGACGGGACGGGACGCTCTGCCAGAACAGCTGCAGATGCTGGAGGACAGCCACAGCTGGAGCAGACGGTGAAGCACACAACAGCTGCTCCGGTCACATCACAGCGCTCCGGCTGGGTCTGCATCACGTGTGTGTGTGTGTGTGTGTGTGTGTGTGTGTGCAGGGCGGGCGTGTCACCTGTGCCGGCGGCTCCGTCCTGGCTGCTGGCTGCGTGTCTGCACGCGTCTCTGAGGAGGTCAGACTGTGAGACGGAGGAGGTCAGAAGACTCGTCACACAGCTGCTCCACACACACACACAGGTTTGCTGGACGTCACTGCTGACTGTTTAACATTGAGCTGCACAGATCACTCATAGTCATCATTCAAAACTGAAGCATCTCACAGTCAGTTCACCATTGTAGACCAGGCCTAAAGCCACAGGTCAGCAAACAGCGCAGGAGTGTGTGTCTGTGGTCTGACGCTGTTGGTCTTCTGTAGGTCCTGCTCTTCTTGTTTGTCTCCAGTGTAACGGAGCTGATCTCTGCTCACCTGAATCAGCAGGTATCCCACAGCACACACACACACACACACACACACACACACACACACACACACACAGAGTCAGGAGCGTTTCTGATGATGATGTGTGTGTGTTCAGGCCGCGCCGTGTTTGGAGCGCGTCAGAGACGTGTGCGTGTGTCTCCTCACTCATCTGATGGATGATTCTGATTGGCTGCTGCTGTTTGATCGGTCTGGATCAGGTGTGATGCGTGACGCTGTTCTCATGTGTTCGTATGATACTGCAGACGTGACGTCACAGGCGTGATGTTTCTTCTCTTCTAGATCACGTGCTGTCCCACTTCCTGTCTCGTGTGATGTCACCGCAGACACTCAGACTGATGCCGTTTGCCTTTTACAGGTGAGAGGAAACTCTTCAGTCGTAGTGCAGACATTGGTGTGTTCTTGTGCTGATGGTGGGTTTGCTGTGCTCCCTTCCCAGCATCCTCAGGGGCGTGGAGTCTGAGGTCCTGACGGGGGCGAGCCGATCTCCCGGCTTCCTCTACAGCGCGGCCGTGTCCTACAGGGAGCTCAGCAGACTGTTCCTGGACGCCCGGCCCTCGGACGCCCCGCAGCAGCAGGTCAGATCAGTGTGTGACGTCTCTTCAGCTCACACTCACTCGTCTGCACGCTCACGTCTGTCATCTGTGCTCAGGTCCTGCTGGAGGCCCGGCGCATCCTGATGAGCAGCATCTCGCTGAGCTCCCCGGACTGTCTGACGCTCGGCCAGAGGCGGCAGGTACACACACACACGCACACACACACACACACACACACACACACACACACACATGCGCACTCACACACACACACACACCAGAACAGAAGATCATATGCTGGAATTTCAGCTCAAATGTGTCGCGTTTCTAATAATGTCACTAAAGAGAAAGCCTTTTCCTTTTGGGGAAAGGTTTCTGACATGTCTGATGATCTCATCCATGTCCAAAAGCGCCCTGCACATATACATTTCAGTTTTTAAAGAGTATATTAGAGATTTGCACACATACAGATAGGGGCTTTTTTTTGTGTGGAGGCAGTAAACAAACAGCTTGGAGAGCTTTGAACACGCAAAACTAGATGTATTTATTATGTACAGATCCAAACACAGACATAGTTTGATGAGAACAGAAGTGTTTGTGCTGTTAGCTGCCAGTGAGTGTGTGTCTGTGATGTGTTTCCTGTAGCTGCGGTCTGAATATGAGCAGCTGGATCCAGAGATCTCGGCGGCGCTCGGCAGCTTCACATGACATCGTCAGCACGGGATCAGTCACATGATTAACACAGGCTCTGAGCAGGAGAATAAAGCATGAAGCAACACCTCTGTCCGAGTGTGTCATGACTCTAGAGCAGACCCATCATCTGCAGGATGAGCGGGACACGTCTACGCTTACACCGTCAGACCCATTATCAGTTCAGATACAGGCTTCCACAGAGACTGAGAAAATGATTCACTTCACATTTCACCCTTTAAACCATTTTTAAGTCAAAACTATTAAACATATCAATCAATTATATTAGATAACACATTTTACGCTCTTAGTTGTTTAGGTTTTTATAATGGATCTGTAATCATCTTGTGGATCCAGCGGTTCACATTCCTCTGCAGTGTAAAAACAGGCTGATTTTCTGGTGAAGGAGGAGCTTTCGGGACGTCCCGGGGACCGCAGCACTCATGTTTCTTCAGTCAGCCGTATCACAGTTCTGCTCTTTCTTTAGTCCCCAAATATAAGACCTTCTCTTACCCCTGAAGACTTTTAATGGCCTTAACTGTGATCACTAAACTAGACCTTACGGACCCTAGGAGACCCTGGTTCCTGCTCCAAATGACTGCAGATAATCACACCGCTAATAATTACTACTTCTTTTATGAATTTTATATCTTTATTGTGTTAAACAAGGAAATCTTTCTAACTTTCAACTTTTAGATATGAATAAAAACTTTAGAATATATAAAAGCTTGTAAAATGGCTGTGTGTTTTCTTCTCAAGTGCTCGGAGAACTAGAAATGCTTCAGTGCTTTATATAGTCAGATGTTTTCTTCTGCTAGCAGTGTTTTCCCCATCCTGCTAAACGTTTAAACTGATGCCTCTCTATCTCTCTCTCGTGAGAGTGTTGCTCTGTGTGTTTGCTGTGATTGGCTGCTCACTACAGATGTCACACTTTCAGATTTCAGCCTTTCAGGGCTCTCTGTAACTTCCCCTTTTTCATGCAGCTTGTGAGGATGAAATATTACTCTGGCCGTAGCAGTCTGTGACCTGTGTTTCAAACTCAGATCCTTAGAAAAGCCCCTCACTAGCCTTAGGAAGAGAGACAGAAACGTTTCTCAGTGAGACTGCACTTCCTGTACGTGTCTGTCTCCTCAGAGCAGCGTCAGACGCGGGTCTATACGGTGCGGTCAGTGAGTTTGGGCTGAAGACTGTCCAGCACACAGCTGATGTCGTGTTGAGCTGCCGGGGGGCTGCTGGCGGACGCGTCTGGAGGAACTGAACCGCTGCCGCCCTGCAGGAGAGGATGCACCATAGACATGTGCACGTTCAGATTGTGTGCCTTCTCGAAGCGTTTGCCACAGATCACACAAGCAAACTCCAGGTCCGCCTCCGCCTTGTGCTTGGTCATGTGATACTTGAGCGAGGCCCGCTGACGGCACTGGAAGCCGCACACCTCACACCTGAAACACACACACACACAGAGGAGTGAGGGCGCAGCTCTGGGACACGGCTCTGACCCCGAACGCTGGCTCATACTCACTGCAGCGGCTTGGCTCCGGAGTGACGCATCTGATGCACTGACAGATGCTTCCTCTGCTTGAACGTCTGGCCACACTCGTCACAGATGTAGTTCCTCACCTCTGCGAACACAAACACACTACATCACAGCTGGAGGTCAGAGGGTCTGTCTTAATGATATTATGCTCCAGGAAATGACGACATGTGCTCAGAAATCACAAATGCAAACATCAGTAAGTATTGTCAATAGATGGGGAATTCTGGGAAGTTTTGTGGAGATGGCTCAAAGTGGGGTCCACTATAACGAGGGAACCTAAAGAAGGTTAAACCCGTGTGTAGGGTAACGGTTGTCCCCTCGGTGAGCACGGCTGTGCGGTGAAGAACTCTACCTGTGTGGATGAGTTTGACGTGTCTCTGCAGGTATCTGTCGATCATGAAGACCTTGTTGCAGCCTGGATGTGGACACGGTCTCTCCCGCACCTCCTCGTGATGCTCCTTGATGTGTTTCTGAGGTGGGACACATTCAGTGAGTGACCTCGGAGCGTCAGTCGGTGTGTGTGTGTGTGTGTGTGTGTGTGTGAGGTCAGCACCTTCATGCCGTCGGCTCCTCTGTAGACCGCTGTACAGCCCTGGTGAGGACACTTGTAGATGGTGGGCAGCTCCTCTCTACAGGACACACAAACACTCAACATGAGATCTTCACGCTTGATCGGTTCATGGGAATCATTTGAATTCTGCTTAAAAGTGCTCTTCTGGTGACAAAAGCATTTTAACAATGTTATAGTGTGAATCTGTAAAGAAAGAGTTGAGTAGGATGGTCATTTTGATTGAGTTTGTGTGAGCTGAAGCAAAGCATGAAGAGACGTGTGCTGAACCTATCAGTGATGCTTCTGGTGTGACTGCTCTCATTTCTTAACATGCACACAGACAAAAATAGGCGCCAATTATCGATTAGAGAAAGTTGAAAGCTGAATATAGAGCAGTGATTGAACCAGCTGATTAAACGGTTTTAATGCACACCCTCCAGCACATCAGGATTGAGTATTCAGACAGAGGAATGAAAATGATATCAAAGGTAATTTCACCGCTCTGCCTTGATGTTGTTCTTCCAGCCAGGCTTGGGTCCAGGTTTCCTCCTGGCTTTGGGTTCCAGTGTCTTGGTCTCTTTTCTCTTTGAACAACTGAAAGATTGCAAGATCTTTTAATTCTTCCTGATAAATCTGCTGGCTTTCTTCAGAAACAGAAATTCATATGTGCATGAATACATTAGACCTGTCCTGTGCACACAAGTTAATTCTGGTATCGTGACCCTGCATGATTTTTAAGTTCAGTAAATTTTAGATATTCAGTTGTGTGTTACGGAGCTACTTCGATGGCTGAACTTTAGAAAAATCTAAGCTTGTTTATTTTACCGCTTGTCAGTGTTCAGATCTGAGCTGTCTTCAGATGAACCACTCTTCCTCCTGTCCTCACACTCTTCATCACTCAACACATTTCTGAAAACATGAAACACTGATGTGACTCAGAGTGTCATCATCTGCTTCACTAACAGAGCTTATGGGTTTTTCTTGCATTGTTTATGGGAATCTGGGAGTTTAATGTGTATGAACTACTTGTCTGAGAGATCGCTGTCCACATCTTCTCCGTCCATCAGCAGTGGTGCTACTGAAGTGGCGGTCTCCTCACAGGTATGCATGTCTGAAATATGAACGACACTCGTTACATGGAGAAGATACTGCAATGCAACCTAAAGAAATACTGAAAAAGGTTTTGGACTAGCAACATAAATGAAAATGTAATTGGAATAGCAACATAATCTCTGGGAGGTTGTTGTGTTCATTGCACACTGCTGCTTGCCAGTTCAATTATAAGGTCTTTTGAGAACCTTATCTTAATAAACTGACTGACAGGACTGCAGGGTTACAAACAATTGAAGCATAGTACTGCCTTTGGAAAAAGATCATAACATTCTCTTGCATGGGCTGGAGAACTGCATTGGCATTTGTCAGCTGACATAAGCACTGTTTAGGTTAAATTTTTATGACCAGTAAAAATGTATATAAATTTCATATCAATTAAATGTTAAGTATGGTGTTCCACAAGGCTCAGTGTTAGGTCCTCTGCTTTTTTCCTTTACTGATCAGGAAACATGGAATTTGTTTTCATCATCATGCCAATGATACAAACACATTTTTAAAGTTAACAGATTGTATTAACAATATCATGGAGGGGATGGCTTTCAGCGTCCATCTACTGAATTCTGATAAAACAGAACACTTAATTATTTAACTTACAACCTCTAAATATAAGATGTTAATCTGTCTTGATGTTTGTAAAAAGTTTTCATCTAGGTGGATTAAGAAAACCTTGTACAAATGTATTTTTACTGGGTTTATCTGTGTTTTGTGAACTTGGCAAACTATCAATGTCTCTGTTCACATTGTTTTTAAGAGAAGAAACAAAGTAGATTGTGTGAAGTGCTATCTAATTAAACTGCTTATCCTCATCTAGGTGGATGAAGAAAACCTTGTACAAATGTATTTTCCAATTCACTGGGTTTATCTGTATTTTGTGAACTTTTTTGCAAACTATCAATGTCTCTGTTCACTTTGTTTCTTAAGAGAAGAAACAGATTGTGTGAAGTGCTATCTAATTAAAGTGAAGTGAGAACGTCATTAGTAAACTAACCAATTACTTATTCCTGATCAATTAAATTATTCTTGGTGAAATAAAGTAGCATTTAATTTATATATATATATATATATATATATATATATATATATATATATATATATATATATATATATATAAATAATTCAAAACGTGGTGTATAAGATTACAGAAAATAAATTCATCAGACTGATTTACACCAGTAACCAGTCCATAAGTCTGCTCGCATTCATTTTTTTGTCCAGATGACATTTGATTTTTGCTGTGTTTCTTGTGACCTCACCTTGTGTTCGGTCTGCATCACTGCTGTGATTCTGAGGTGCAGCAGCTTCACCTGATCTCGCCGTGTGGATGCTGTTAGTTCTCGATGCTGATTGGTGGTCCTCTTTGTTTGCTTTCTCTCTGTCATCACATTGAGTTTTAGTGGTTTCCGGTCCAGCGTTTGATCTGGCCTGAGCGCCGTTGGTGTCCATCACATAAGTGTGACCGTCCACACATCTCCACACCACCTTCAGGGCCCCTCGACACTGGCCCTCCAGCACCTCCTGCAGGTCAGGGCAGGAATGGCAGTCCTCCGCGTGACTGTGAGCCCATGACACCAGACCGTGCAGACACCGTCTGTCTGATGTGATGTGTGACCCTACCAAAGACCAGACAAATAAGACAAGAACACACACAGCCAAAACGAACACACATCTACGAACATGTCCTCACGGAATAAAGTGATGTCTTCCTGTGACGACGAGCATTCAGTGCTGTTCCTGTGGGAGACAACATGATTGTTAAACTATGGTCTCACAGGTGAGGGCTGGGTTAATGACATGAACAGCTCATATTTCACCCCATAATCAAAAGAAGAAAAAAAGTAGTGTATTTTCAGGACCATTAAATCTGTAGTATTTTTTCCACCTAGTAATTCTGTGTTATTGTTTACATCGTGGAGTTTTTGAATGATCATCCAAGATGGCGGCCCGCGGCAGCTTCTCTCTCTCCGGTCAAAATCAATGGTGTTTTTGTGGTTTTAGTCTTGTGAGTCACAGTGTTTGTAAGTCTTCATCGCGTCTACCTGTCCTTTAATCGTGCATATAGTCTTGAGTTTACATCCCTCCCAGCTTCAACAACAGGAGTGAGGCCCTAAATGACCTGTAACATCACATCAGTGAGCAGCAGACAGCCCACCCTGACGTTCTTCTAATCTTAGCTGGGGATTTCAACCACGCAGACTTAAAGAGTGTGTTCCCACAAATACACCAACACAGACTTTCCAAGACAGGAAAACAACACTCTGGTCTTTGTTTCACCACCCAGAGAGGAGCTTACGGGCAGAGGGCAGAACTCTGTAAGGAAACAGCTGTAGGGAAAAAAAGAGTCCTTAAGAATGCTCGACGTAGACAGCATTTCCTCTGTATGTCCTCAATAGCAGGAAGTGGTGTCCCTGTGATGCGTTGGGCAGTTTTCACCACCCTCTGCAGTGCTTTGCGGTCAGCCACTGAGCAGTTCCCATACCAGACTGTGATGCAACTGGTCAGGATGCTCTCGATCGCACACCGGTAAAATTTCACCAGGATGGCCGAAGACAGCTGGTTTCTTGACCAGGCTGAAGGTGTTTGTAGTCCAGGACAGGTCCTCCGAGATGGTGGTTGTGTAAAGGGTGTAAAGGAATGGGCTCAGCACACAGCCCTGTGGTACGCCAGTGTTGAGTCTGATGGTGGTGTGGCCTGACCTAATATGCTGAGGTCTGTTGGTAAGGAAGTCCATAATCCAGTTGCAGAGGAAGGTGTTAATGTCCAGTTCTCCAAGTTTTGTGGTCCGCTTGGAGGGAATGACAGAGTTTTAAATGCTGAGCTGAAGTCAACAAAAACAAATCCGTACATGTGTTGTCATTGTCAAGGTGTGTGAGTACAGACTGTAGCATCGTGCATATTGCATCCCCAAAGATAGCTAGGAGTGATATAACGATAGTTGTGAGTGCTATGGGGCAGTACACATTCGGGCACATCGGGGAGGAGTGTTTCGGCATGGGCACATGCCCCAAGCACACATCCAGGAATGCCGTCCAGGCCAGCAGCCTTACGTGTGTTGATCCAACTCACTGCAGTGTAGACATCTGTGGAGGTGAGTTTGAAGGGTTAGTGGTCTGTTGAGGGTGTGATCTTGGTGTCCGTCTCCTTGCTGTCGCTGTTGAAGCGAGCATGAATGTAATGTAGCTCATTAAGGAAGGAGACGTCTGTGACCGTTGGAGTAGAGTCAGTGTGCTACCATCAGGGAGGAGACTGCGGAGTCTCCAGGCCAGGACCAGCAGACTGAAGGACAGCTTCATCCATCAGGCTGTCAGGAAGCTGAACTCCCTCCACACCCCCTTTCCCCCCTCTTCTAGCCCCAGGCACCACTGAACTCTGACCCCTCCCCTCCTGCTCATTTCACTCCCCCCTCCCACTAACAAACTGTGACCTGCACCAGACACTTTGTGCAGCATTGGTCTGCTCACTACCTCATTCAACTACCTCTTCAGTCAGTTTAAATAAAGAACTGCTTTCTGAGCTTTTTGACACTTTAAACAAACTGAATGAGCTCTTTTGCACTAATAATCATTTTATCTGCACTGTTTGTTTACATCACTGGTTTTGACTATCTGTCATGTGCCTTGCGCTGCTTTATTAAACTGTATTTTTATTATTATTATTTTAACATGCCCTTGTTTGTAGTTATATTTCATATTTATTTAACTGGATTTCGGGGTGAAACATGACTACGTCATGAGGAAGTGTTTCTCACCTGTCTCTGGAGACGGGCGTCAGGTTGACTCGGTTCCTGAAGTCCAGCAGGATGCTGTGGCACTTGTAGAACTGAGCATGGCAGTTGTTGCAGATGAATTGGGACAGACTGGGGTCTCTGTTCATGGGGATTCCTAAGAGCTGCTGGAAGTCTGTGCAGAAGAGTGGGTACACGGCGCAGGACTCGCCTTGCAGCTGCGCAAACGCCTGCCGCAGCCGCCGCGTGGAAAACTTCCCATGACAGAGTCGACAGAATCCAGTGCTCATTCGGCCTGTGAGAGCAGAGGGAGGTCAAAGGTCAACATTTAACCACTGGGCAGCCGCAAGGGTGATCGACCATCCTGACGTCATGAGCCAATTCAAGTGGAGCACTTTTACTGACAGAAGGCATTGTGAAATCGCAGAAAACAAATTGAGCAATAACTGCCTAGTCGATGTCGATGAGCAATAAAAGATTTCTTGTTGGAGGTTAAATTTAGGTTTTTAATTTAAATGCTACACATAATACAACATTTTTCATGAGAACAACAGTATGTTATATTTGTTTGTGTTATTAAAACGAACAGAATTTCAAAGACTTACTAAGAGAGAATACTAAAATAATTCAGGTATTATTGACAGTGTGACACCGCTCTGTAAGAGCTGTGCTGGTGTGAGCTGTTGGTAACGTGACCCTAGTTGATTCTGGGAAACACACACCAGAACGGTGGCAAGCCTTAAACAGATAGTTCACCCAAAATGAAATGTTTGCTGATCGTCCCCTTTGATTTGTTTGATTAACATTAACGTAACTGTAACAGCAGAGGATTGTTGTCATATCACATGGCAACTTTCTAGATCAGCAAGGGTATGAGACAAAGGTCCTTTGAAGACTGCAAGAAGGTCAACAGTCATACGGTCACCCCGGGAAAATCCCTTGACTCAATATTTTTACCAAAATCTCATCCAATCATAATGCATGTTCAACATGTGTGTCCATTTAAGGTATCCAACTATGTTCCCTAGATGTGTTTCTAAGTATTAAATTCAAATCATCTTAGAAGCTTGGATGTGTAAAAGCTAAGATTGTATTTCCTGTTTCACACATGGGCTGCTCTGAACACTTCAGAATAACTCAAGCATGCTGATGGGGCATTGGGAGAAGAGAGCACCACTCTGTGGTAAAGCTAGTAATAATAACTCGGTTAAAAATACAGTTTCCACCACAGCATATGAACAATGAGTGATTTGCTCTTTATCGATGGATTCATATTAAAGAAACCACAATGCGGTCACATCACTGCGCGAATCCACATCCCATCTATTTCTGAGTCATGAATGACTGTTTTCGATGATATCATGTATTTTGATATGATTTTGCTCTATATCTGTTCAAGCACCGGTGAATGCACCTCGGGCCGGTCAGTTAGAAAAGACAAAGCAACAAAATACAGCTCAGGTCCAAGGTCTCTGCCGAGTGGTGCTTCCCAAACAGATCCGGCCCACATGGGTTTCACGCGGGCCAGATGTGTGCCGGATCTGGGCCAACACTATGTTGCTGTCTGGGTTGTAGCATTTATTATTATTGTTATTATTATTTATTATTGTAGCATTTTAGCATTCTATCTGTTTTCTTTTTATTTATTATATTATTTAAAATCCCATGCTAGGTGTACTGTGTTAACCTAACTGAGACTTGTTACAGCACTTATATATCATTGCTCTTTTTGTTGTTTTTTAGCGTCTGCTAAATGATTAAAATGAATAAATGTAAATGTAATTTAATCCCTAGGAGGAGATAGAGTACAATTAAAAATGGGTCTCAGAAGAATAATATGTGGTTTAAATAGTGTGACAGTATGTTTGGCTTTCTCCAGCCAACTTAACTAGCTAATAACTTCTCTAACGGTGTGTGGTGGATCAATGAACGTGGGTGAAGAGAATGTGTGTGTGTGTGTGTACAGCAGTAAACAGAATAGAGTGTTTATCTCATTGTATCAGATGATGACAGCGATGTGGAGTGAAAGTAAGACTAGAGAGTTTAAAACAGACACTCTTAAATGTGCACTGAGAATGAACAGCTGATAAGACCTGTGCCCCGGGCTCATGTGTGTACAGCATAAGCTCTCAGGATGACCCGAGTCAGCCCGGTCTCGAGCACCGGAGCCGCAGTCAGTGTGTCCTCTCACCGGTGTCCGCCGCCGTGTGCTCGTCCGTCCTCGCTCGGTTACAGGCTCGCTTGCCCGCTCTGCCCCTCCGCGCGTGTCGCGCCGCTCTCTTCATCATCTTCTCTGATCAATACACTACTTCATCAATATCTGAACTGATTATAATTCACACGCGTCAGTCAATTCATCAGCGCCTCACCGAGCACGCGCTGCAGGCGGGACTTACTTAGAGTGTTTTCCGAATAATTTAACTTATAAATGCACAAAAACAAATATTTATATATAATCAAATATTTCATGAGAACACGACGGTGCATTACACGACCGGAAGCGTCCTGTTGTCAACAGGAGTAGCGGATGTGACGTCGCTGCGCGAGAGCAGACGCAGCACCGCTCGTGTGCGCCAACAGAACTGCAGAAACAGTTGGATGATTAGTGTTATTTATATACGGTTATAGAATTCATTCATATTTGTAATACTTTCATTTTACTTTATCAGGCCTATTTTATCAGTAGTTTTTTATGTGTCTACTTGGCTTTGATTTTTAATAATTGTAGTATTTAAATTTAGGCTTGCTTTGTTTAACGTAGTTGTCAAGTCAACATTTAATTTTTATGTTCAAGCTGTTGTTTTCCATATAATATGTATTTTTATTTAATATAACGAAAACCAGTTGAGGTTTGTAGTTAATAATAAACACACTGATCAGTACAAGATTGTACAAGTCTTTATTATTTAGGAAAGAGGTCTATGGACTCAGACTCTCTCTCTCTCTCTCTCTCTCTCTCTCTCTCTCTCTTATTTTATTTTTATTGCAAGACGAAACAATGACAGAAGAAGAAATATGGGGAAAAAGAAAGGCCAGGGTAATCAATCATTAAGTATAATATAATCATAAGCCTTAATAAACGTTATTCTTATTATTATCAATATGTTTTAGAGATTTTACAATAAGCAGAATCTCTGCAAGAAGGACGTCAAATCTAGGTAACGTATTGCGATATTTGGATTTATGAATAAAACACTTATAACATGACTGATAGCATGGTTACTACCAGAAAAATACAAAAATATATATTTCAATGAGAATTTTAAATAACCTTATATAAAAGAAGATAAATAACTTACGTTCTCCCAAAGATATTAAACCTGATTTAAATAATATAATAAATGTAGTAAAGATAAAAAAGAGCAATTTGAGAGTTTGTTGGATAAACATTATGCAAAATTAAAAAAAAATGTACCTCTTTAATTTTATTAGAAATGCAGAATTTTTCAGGGAGTAACCTTGCTCTCTTCCGATGAATATTGTCAAAAGAAATTGTCCAGAAAAATGCATCTAGGGCACTGCCGCAGTTTCTTCAGAGCGACGGCAGGAGCGCTGATGACGTCACGGCTGCTTCACGACTGGCCAGATTCATCGCACGACAACGATCACGTGGTAGACGAACCTTTTCAGTTCCAATAATGGCCACAAATCTGTGTTTTTGGAAGGGTTAAAGCTTTTTTAAGAGTGTAGTCGCACTGAGTCACGTTTATCATACAACACGGATAAAAGCATATATTTCCCCATTTTATTAGTATTTAAATAGTATGTGATTATGTTGAACTTTATTCTTGTAAAGATTGTGCTGTATTAAATAGTATATATAAAAAAAAAAGTGTTTCTTTTGCTTTGGCTGCTCTCGTCTGTAGCCCTGGTTCAAGTCGAACGCTCCTAATCTCTCCGTCATATCTAAGGGTTTGAGACGGGAAGTGCGTGTAATCTCGCGATACTCGGAGTGGAGCACGAGCAGTACAGATGAGTGTGATGTTCCACTGAAAGCTGCTTAGTCGAGCGTTTGTCGCTTCCTTGAGCGATGCGAGCTATCGAATCCTAATCATCAGCATGAACTGTAAGTAACCGCGTCCAGTTAAACGAAAATGTCAGTAATGGAGGTGAATTCGGGCTGTCCGTCTCCTAAAGAGGAGGGTGAGCTGGAGGACGGGGAAATCTTCGACGACGAGCCGCAGCGGCAGCGGCAGAACGCGCGGCCTCCGCGACGCGCCCGCCCCAGCCGGCCCATGATGAACAAGAGACCGCGTTTACCGGGACCCATGCTCAACAACAGCGCCCCGGTGCCGCTGAGAGCCGTTCACCCGCCCTTCCCCTCCGGCCTCCGGCAGGGCTCCGGCTTCTGGGAGCGCAGTCACGGCGCGCTGGGCCGCTTCAGATACCGCGCTCACCGAGCGTCAGACTGGAACCGAGACTGGACGGAGCGCTTCGCGGAGAATCACGGCTGCAGAACCGACTCACCGAACAGGAAACGTATCCTTACGTGAGCCGCGACACACGAGTTACGTTATTATAGTAAAATCCCAGAACCGCGGTAAGATCGCGAGAGAATAACACGGTGTGAAATATTACCGTCTTGAGATCACCGCTACCGCAATAATGCGCTGTCGTGACGTGAAGACGAACGCGTTTGACTACTGGGCTAACTGTCATCATTTATACTTTCATCATTTATATACATAATTTATATATCATTTATTTTTATATTCTCAGGAGTTCACTTAGACTACTGCAATGTGCTCACACACACACACACACACACACACACACACACACACACACACACACACACACACACACACAGTGTCATGAGTCGGTTTTCTCACGGTTCTTCTCGATGCTGTGATCATCCTGTTGATTGGTCTTGTACTCTGAAGACTGTGTGTAAATATGCTCTGTTCTCTCTCTGTGTGTGTGTGTGTGTGTGTGTGTGTGTGTTGATGAGGTCATCGTGAATTATTTCTATTTTTCTCTTTCAGTCAGTTTTCCCTGCTTCAGAAACATTCCCGTAAACACTTGTGATTAGAAGCTGAAAGAGGAGAAAAGCACATTTCAAAGAATCCGTGTGAAAACAAACCTGGAAAGAGGCATTATTTAGGAAGAAAAAGAGAGATTCATAGTGCGTTTAGTGAGTTATTAATGGGATTAATTGCATATTAAATCGAGACAGCAGACCACAGATGCATGGAGATGTTTATATTCTACCGTATTATTGTTTCAGCAGAAGACGAAGGAAAAGAGAAAATAATGCAAAAGAAAAATGCAGTGAATAAACAGCTCTCATAATTTCCTTATTATTTCTTATTACCATGTCATATAAAGTGTTATGATAATCTACTGACGTCTGAAAGTAGAACATGAAGGAAAATGTTCTGACGGATGAGGATGATTGTTATTTCTAGTTGTCTAGAAGTGCCTTCTATAAACTACAGTGTAGTAGACCGGTTGGGAAACAGGTGGATAGAGAAAAATACATTTAACAATCTTTACATTTTGTGTTACACAGAAAACATATTGAAGTGTTGGTTTGAAGCGAAATGAGTTAAAGTAAAGGAGTGAATACTCCCGTTCTGTCCCACTGATGCTGCAGTTACACAGTCGTGCTGTCCGAGTGCTTCTTAACTGCTTCTCAGAGAAAGCGGGCGGCAGATGTCAGATGCGGAGGGTGGTGACCAGCGTCCCTAAACCAGAGAGCATGGACGAGAGCTTCGAGGATCTGCTGCTGAAGTACAAACAGATCCAGCTGGAGCTCGAATGCATCCGCAAGGAGGAGCGGATGGCCCTGAAGGAGGAGGACGAGCCGGCTCCCGCTGACCCCGTCCCGCCGCCCGAGGTGCTGGAGGAGCCCGTCTCTGCTGTGAAGGAGGAGAAGAAGGTGTTTCAGGCGTTCAACATCAGACCGCTGAGACAGAAGCTGCTGACGCCCTCCGACCGAGACGCTCTCAACAGCAGAGCCGCACAGGAAGTGCAGAGAGCGGACGGGGACGCGGCGGAGAAGACCGGCAATCACGACGACGGTAGCACAGATCCAACACTAATACTGTCACACTGCTTGATCCTGTAGGAGAGCAAACACATCATAATGACGTCTTCTCTTCTCCATCAGCTGTGAAGGACGAGGAGTCCGAGTCAGACCTCAACATCTCTGCAGTGAGTGACGACGCTCCGGTCGTCCACAAGGTACACACTCACCTGAACAAGATCACATGATGATGCTCATACAGTGCACTTAAGCATGAGAAGTACAATAGAATAGAGTAAATGAGCTGCTAGTTCAGCATCAAGTGTTGTTCGTAGTTGAAGTGACCGCTCGAGGACTGGTCAGAAGTGTGGTTGTCTTGTGTGTCCTGCAGAAGGAGGACGAGGACGACCTGTCGGAGCTGCAGCTGCGTCTCCTCGCTCTGCAGTCGGCCAGCAGGAAGTGGCAGCAGAAGGAGCAGCAGGTGCTGAAGGAGAGCAAGGAGAAGATCACCAAAGCTCAGGACAAGAGCGAGTCTCCGTGCGACAGGAACAAGATGAGCGGGAACCGAGGGACGGCTGTGTGCAGGCTGCAGGAGCGAGCGAGACCGGACAAGAGCAGGGCGAGGAAGCCGGCGCACATGAGTAAGACACCTCCACACTGACACCCTGATCTCCTCTGTCACACCGCACTGCTGATGTGTCGTTGATTACAGCCAAGCAGGCGTGGAGGAAGCAGCAGCTGCGCACCTGGAAACTGCAGCAGCAGAGACAGCAGGAGGAGCAGAGGAACAAGCAAGAGGAAGAGGAGGAGAGGAGGAAGAGAGAGGACGAGATCCGCAAGATCAGAGACCTGTCCAACCAGGACGAGCAGTACAACCGCTTCATGAAGCTGGTGGGCTCCAGACATCGCTCCCGCAGCAAGGTGGGTGAGACGGGCCAGAGACGGGACGTCCGGGAGCTCGGCTCAGTGTGTGACCTGTGTGTGTGTGTGTGTGTGTGTGTGTGTGTGTGTGTGTGTGTGTGCTTCAGTCTTCAGATGCTGATCAGAGGAAGCTGGTCAAGCAGAGTCTGGACACCTCGGGGAATCTCTACCAGTACGACAACTACGACGAGGTGGCCATGGACACGGACAGCGAGACCAGCTCTCCAGGTACAGGACGAGTGATGCTCACCCGGAGCTCAGGCTCACGCTCACATCTCTGACTCACTGTGAATGTTGATGATTGTTTTCAGCCACGTCACCGACACACGACGCGCTGCCCATGTTTCCTCTGGAGTCCACACCTCTCAGACAGGTACGTGTGAGCCAGAAGAACACACGACTGACGACCAAACCATTGCTTCATCCAGTAAAAATACTGAATTAGGAATGAAGGTCATGTTTAGTACGGACTCCGAGGGCGTCGAATACATCAGGGCATCAGTGTACTTTAATCCAGTGTATGTTTGCAGCCGCTGAAATGAGCTAATGTCAAAAGTGTTTGTGTATGAAGGGTCTCTGGGTGAAGGGTGTGGGGCAGCTCCACCTGCAGCAGATGGAGTTTGTGCGCTCGACTCCTCCTCCTCTGCCTCCGCTGCCGCCCCCTGATGAAGCCGAGCAGCCGCCGAAGCCTCCGTTCGCTGACGAGGAGGAGGAGGAGGAGATGCTGCTGAGAGAGGAGCTGCTGAAGTCCTTGGCCAGCAAGCGAGCGGTTCGAGCAGAGGTAATGTTCATGAGTGTGTGTAAGCGCTGGAGCGGAGCGAGGCGCAGGTGTGACCCCCTCTGTGTCTCTGTAGGACGCGTCCAGCAGCAGCGGGCCGCCTTCGCCCGCTCTCAGACCCGTGCCTCCGCCCAACACCAGGAGCAACCTCACGGCCGTCAGTCTCAACACCGTCATCTCTCACGCACGGGCGCTCAAGTTCATACGGGGACAGCCGGCTCCCAAAGCCCCGTTTGTGGTGAGTGAAGCGGGTCACGGTCTGGAGTCGTTACGCCTGCGACACCCAGCTGTAATGTGTGCACTTCCTTGTGTTTGTTACAGCTGCCGCGACACAAGACTGTGGTGGTGCGTCTGAACGCCTCTGACGACAGCGACTCTGACGCCGAGAGCTGCAGCCCCGCTCCCAGTGTGTTCGGAGGACTGGAGTCCATGATTAAAGAAGCTCGGAGGACGGTGGAGGTGTGTGTGTGTGTGTGTGTGTGTGTGTGTAAAGAGGATCACACACTTCCAGAAACGTGTGCCTTGTCTCTAGATGCATGACCAGTATCAAACATGTTTGAGAGCAGGACCAGTGATTGTCTGTGGACTCTAGATTCACTGAACAGAACCGGCTCATTTGAGAATCAGGTTTTGCCGTGTTTTCAGCTGTTTTTGGTGTTGTTTTGCTCTCAGGCCACCAAACCGAAGCATTCAGTGTCCGAGAAGGAGAACAACCCGGTGAAGAGTGCAGAAGCACTTCCTGATAGCAGGAAGATGGAGTATCGGCTGCTCCGAGACGACATGGCCAGGTGTGTGTGACGCTTCAGCAGTGATGTGTGACCAGTTCAGTGTTTGATCTGGAGAAACATGTGAGGATATGGCCACGCTGCTAATCATGTGATGTGTTCAGTCTGGAGAAGCAGAGGTCTGGCCGGCTGGAGGTGGTGGGCGTCCCGTCTCCCGCGGGCTCAGACTCGGACCTGGACGTCCTGGGAAGAGCCGCAGATCTGCAGGAGAAGCTGAACCAGCACAAGTGCGTTTTAATAAAACAATGGTGGAAATCTGTTGTCTTTAATCATAAACTCAGTTTCACAGAAAACAAGACTTGTCATTTTGTTTCTGCAGGAAATGTATCTTGATTTAAGAATCATGCTCTGGAAAACAAGACCTATATACTAAAGAAGTACCTCACTTTGTTTGCAGTGTGATCAGAAGTTATTTTCATATTCTAGCTAGTCCTGCCCAAAATGAATTTAAAAGAAACTGAGATCAATATTTTTAGACTTTAAAGTGTTGCTAATAAATCTCATTGTGCTTGACTTCTACATCCACAGAAAATATTTACACGTTCCCTTTTATTATTTAGTTTACTTTGTGTTAAACTGTTGGTGAAAGCTGCAGAAGCGTGTATAATGGTGTGTGTTTGACGAGTGAAGATGCGCACTCATGCTGACGACTGTGCTTCCTGTGCAGAACACAGCTGTGTAAAGACGAGGCTCTGCTGAAGCAGCTCTTGCAACAGGAAATGAAGAAGAAAGAGTCTCTGAAAGCAGCCGAGGGCAAGGTGAGCCGACTGAAAGAGCAGCTGCTGGCGTCGGAGAAGATCGTGAGCGCTAACAGAGTTCTGCTGAAGAAGCTGCAGGAGCAGGTGAGCGTTGCATGGGTCGATGTTGTTCTGAGGGACTGGGCCTCTGGTGACCTCTGGTGACCCCTGCTGTGTTGTCCCGCAGGTTCAGAGAGTCCAGCACCGCGTGAGCGTGAAGAAGCAGCAGTCGCTGAAGCTGGAGCGAGATCTGGTCCAGGCGCAGGCCGCTGCAGCTCCTGCTGCGCTCAAACGCAACACCTCTGCCTCCATCTACTCCGTAAGAGCTGCACGCCTCACACACACGAGCGGATGTGTTTCTGTGACAGAGGAACTGATGTGTTACTCTCCGCAGCCGGTGAAGGTGCGGCGCGTGGATCGCTCAGATGTGCATTACGCAGAGCTCATCGCGCAGAAGAAGCGCCTGCAGCAGCTGGAGACGGAGTACGCCCTCAAGATCCAGAAACTGAAAGAGGCCCAGGCGTTACGACAAGCTGAGCCTCGGCCCGCCGCCCCACAGATGCCCAGCGCCCTCTACCCGTTACCACAGCCCTCGCTGCACGACCTCACCCAGGACAAGCTGACCCTGTCCAGTGAGGACGCGGAGGGCGAGGAGGACGAGCAGCAGCAGCAGACGCCCACCACCCGCCGCCGCTCCTTCAGAGAGTCCGGCTCCTTCACCAAACCCAAACTGTGCCACCTGGAGACGGCCGCCGCTTCCCCCCTGCCGCTCAAACAGGCCAAAGCGTCGCCGGAGCTGCTGCTGGGGCTGAACGTGGAGGACCTGCGGCAGAGATACCAGCTGTGTGCCGGGCTCCCTGAGCTGCTGCAGGAGGAGACACGCTCGCTCAGCACGACTCCTGGGAAGGTACGCTCCTGAAGAAGTGCTCTCGCTGTCCTCAGTGTTTCCTTCTCTTTCACTGTGTGTCTCGTGCAGGTGGTGCAGGTGGACTTCGATCCGATGGCAGCTCATCAGACCCGAGCCGAGACCACCCCAGAAGTGTTCGGACCATATCACAGTCCTTTACTAGTCTTCAAATCATACAGGTGTGGAGTGCTCCTCGGTTTCACCAGATTCCATCTATTTATATTCAAGTTTCCATTTAGCTGAAAACTGAAACCAAATGCTTTGCTAAGCGTTGAATACTTTGAGCATTGCTTGTTGCTAGTTTTGCAGTGTGCTAGCTGTGCTCTCACGTGTTCAGGTTCAGCCCGTATTACCGGACCAAAGAGAGGCTTTCTCTCCGCTCCGTGACCTACAGCAACCTCATCGAGCCGAAGAAGTGCTTCTGTCGCTTCGATCTGACCGGCACGTGTAACGATGACGACTGCTCGTGGTATGTGTGCGGGGTGGAGTGTGTGTGTGTGTGTGCGTGTGCTCTCTGGCTGAAGCCGTCTGTGTGTTTCAGGCAGCACATGAGGGACTGCACCCTCACAGAGAGCCAGCTGTTTCAGGACGTCCTGTCCTACAGCCTGCCTCTGATTGGCTGCTCCGACAGCAGCAGCTCCGCTGACATCAGCAGCGCCACAGGTAACGTCACCTCACACCACGTCTCTGGGGGATCAGTGGGAAACTGTAGATCATGGGCCTTCACTCTCCTGTTCACAGAGAAATATATGAAGAAGCTGTTTGGGCCCAATAAGGACCGGATGGGGACGGACCAGAAGGCCGTGCTGCTCGTGAGCAAAGTGAACGAGAGATTGAAACACAGTGAGTGCTCGTGTCACGTCTGTATTAGATGAGTTTAGTCCGCGCCGCAGCTGACCGTTCATCCTCTCTGGCAGTTCCTCCCTTCACCACCTGTAAACCCCAGAGGAAGTGGAGGCCTGGCGCTCAGAAGGTGAAGACACCCGTACAGGAAGATGAAGAGCTCAACCCTGTGGACGTGACGGTCCCCATCTGTCACAGTCAGTCGTGTCCCCTCTGATGACCTCAGCACACCCCTTACGCTGTAGATCAGGACTAATACCTGTTCCTGTCTGACAGACGGACGCGTGCAGGAGCGCTGGTCCTCGGCCGATGTGTGCGTCACGCAGGATGATAAGAGGTACTTCGACAGCGAGACGGATGACATCAGTAACCTGGAGACCAGTGTGCTGGAGAGTCCCCACGACGTGCAGCTGTGGATCAAACTGGCCTTCAAGTAC
>NC_068395.1:19907688-19939211 GCF_023724105.1 Carassius gibelio
GCTGTGCATGTACTGATGTGAGTGGCTTGGTTTCAGATGTCCAGAAGCTCTTGCGCTGTGTGAGCGTCTGCTGGCTGTGTGTCCGCTCTACTGCCCTCTGCTGGAGGTCACCGGGGAGCTGCACATGTCCTCGGGACACACAGAGAAAGCTGAAGAGCTGTGGAGACGCGCTCATTCTGACAGCCCCAGCTGCGCTCGCGTCTTCCTCCAGCTCTGCAAGTGTTTGCTCGCTCAGGTGAGAGTACAGCATCCTCTCCAAACTCAAAACATTCGTGAAGATGGCATGATGCTCAATTCTGTGAGCTTATTTCTGTTGCGCAGGGGAACATCAGTGTTATGGAAGAGCTCTTTGACCGGTTTATGCACTCTTTCTGTGAATCTGTGCAAGATCAGCTCAAGTCGCTGGATGTGTTACGGTAAGGTCCTCACTGACACCACAGTAGTGATGGCATTGACTACAAGGGGATGCCACTCTCAGAGGATACCTACAGTGTTGGGAAGGTTATTTTGGAAATGTAATAGGTTCCCTAATAAGTTCCCCTTTTTGAAATGTGTAAAGCAGTGTAACTATATCAGTTACTTTAATGTAAATGATTTACATGTGATTATTACTTTTTACCTTTCTAATGAATGTCAACTATTGAAAGCCTTTAAAAATCCATAATCACATGAATTAAGATTATAATAATTTGACTTTCAAGAACAGCCACCACAAAATCTGACTTTAGCATGACTTTTTTACTTTGAGATCATTTTGAGGTTAAATACAGATTTAAAATCATAACCAATAGCTATGATTTCCTTCCACTCAACTTTCTGTTAACATGCTTGGATACAGCACTCTGTGAACAGCTTCTTTGGCAATGCATGTTTGTGTCTTACCCTCCTTGTGAAGGGTGTCATTGATTGTCTTCTGGACAACTGTCAGATCAGCAGTCTTCCCCATGATTGTGTATCCTAGTGACCCAAACTGAGACCATTTTGAAGGCTCAGGAAACCTTTGCTGGTGTTTTGAGTTGATTAGCTGATTGGCTTGTCACCATATTGTAATTTGTTAAGAGTGAATTGGTGGGTTTTTGTTAAATGTGAGCCAAAATCATCCCAGTTAAAAGAACCAAAGACTTAAACTACTTCAGTCTGTGTGCACTGGAATTATTTAATACACGAGTTTCACAATTTGAGTGCAATGGGCCCGGTGCACAAGATGGCGCCAGTGAGCTTTGGCGACGCGAGTGTGTGCATACTGCATTTACTGTAAGGGAAACTTACATATGAAACTTGGCTAGATGAATATAATGTTTTCAAATTTAACAGCAGATCGTGGTATGTCAAAGACATGAGAGAATAGTAGTAAATCTGAAAGCAGGTGATGGAGATTTACTACTAATCACAGAAACGGCTTTACTGACAAAACGGCATGACAATCGCGATTGATCGCGTCCGATTAATCATGCAGACCTAAAATGACATAATGCCATTACATGTAACTACTCCCCAACACTGGCGGCCTAGACGTGTCAGAGCATCTGCAATAGTCAACAGATTCTTCTGGTTATTCTCCGGCTCTAATATGGTATAGAAAATTGTGGGAAATCCATTTCTGTACATAGGATTTATTGTTTTTCCATGACCAATCATTCTGTTCCTGTGTAATGGCATGTTCAATTTTATTTCACCCATAGCAGTGTTAGTGTTGTAAGATCTGATGTTTATGATTTCAGCCATATTCTTGGTGTCCCCACTCAAGACTTGCTGAGAGTACCAGCTCTCAGAGATGATGTTCAGGATGAGATCCGAGCTCAGCGGCCGTACCTGCATCTCCTGCACTGGTGCGTCCGTCCGTCTGTCTCTGTCTGTCTCTGTCTGACGGTCTGTCCTGCTCTAACACTCATTCTTGACTTTAACACAGCTTCTGGCAGTCTACCTATGGTGTTGTGAGAGAGGCCATTGATGCATTTGAGAAAGCTTTGGGAACGATTACAAAGCTGGACTTAATTCACACCCTCTGGCTAGAGTAAGTAAAGTGGACAGTTGTGAAACCTAACTTCTCATCAGTTGTTGTGTTTATTACCACATCATGAAATCATCCAGTGTGTTTGTCATGTTAATCTGTGTGTCATCCTCACTGGTTGCAGATAGTCATGGTGTTTCCTCTCTTAATGCTTGCTCCCTCTTCCCCAGCTATCTGTCCTTCGCCAGCAGTAAGATGTTGGCTCCGCAGCCGAGTGTTCGCGAGCTGAAGATGTTTACGGGTCTAGTTC
Source organism: Carassius gibelio (assembly GCF_023724105.1). NCBI lineage: Eukaryota > Metazoa > Chordata > Actinopteri > Cypriniformes > Cyprinidae > Carassius > Carassius gibelio. Next base: position 19,909,950 of record NC_068395.1, read on the forward strand.
ACCGCTGTCTGGAGACTGTGCCGAGCAGACTCACCCTGCCCTTCAGCTCCTCACAATACTGGAGCTGCTTCAGCTTCCATAACAAGGTACGTCATGATGAAGCTCTTAGTAGCAGCCTGATGATTGCATGTAAAGCTTATGGACAGTGTAGATGTAGTGTGTTTGCATTTTGTGCTGTGTGCATTTCAGGTCATATCCTTCTATTTGGGATGTTTCCCTCAATCCCAACATTCCCTTATCCTGGAAAGACTTCAACATATCATGCCAACCAATACTGAACTGGACATAAGGTAAACGGGAGACTTGCATGGATTTATTAATGCTTTCTCGCCTTAAGGTTGTGAAGAGCACCAGTATTTCCAATTATATATGCCACAATTGTAGTTTTTTTGTTACCATATACAGTGTAAATATTTCTGGTGCATCATTTTAATCGTTTCCTGGCTCACTGAAGCTGTTAAAGTCTGTCTTCTCTGTAATGGGGGAACAGGTGATTCTTTAACTTCTTTAGTAGGTGGCACTGGATGCAGTCACAGCTTTCTAAAGGCACTTTAATGTCCTGGAGTTTAGTCTCATTTGTCGTTGTGTAGGTTGCTGCAGCAAGAATGGCAGGATGGCAATGTTGAACATTTTAAATTGCAAAGCAGAATGTTGTGCTGTAGCGTCCCAACCTGTCTGGCCATCTGGAAAATGTAAGTTCACGAGCTCCAAATGCATCAAGCTAATTTGTTTGTGTGTGTCCAAATGAGATGATATTCTAAAGCCTATGGTGTAGCTCTCCACTAGTTTTGTTTTGATGAAGATAAGGCATTCTGCGCAATGTAAATATGAACATTTGCTGTTTTCAATCGAAATGAGATTTCCTGTCCATGTTATATATTCCATATGTACAGGAAAAGCCCCAAGGGCTCACATGATTCAAATTCACCCTCAGGTGCCTCCCCTGATCCTGCGAGTGTGTACGTTCACACGAGACTTGTTTCTAAATAGCATAAGATCAGACTCCATTGGCTTTGGCTCTGTGTCTGAGGAGCCCTCCGTGTGTCACGCTGTGTTTTGTTGTGGTATTGTTTTTGCCACATGTGCCATGTTGTGGAGTTGATGTGCGTTTCACTGTGAAAGCAAAGCTACTTTGTTTGGTCTTCCCAAAGAGGACACAGCTAGAGATCAGGGGTCAAGTTGTATTTACAACACTGTTCCAGAACAGTTCAAACCAAATCTTCAGATGTGTGCGGCACGGTTTAAGGAGGACTGTTTCCTGGTAGAGTAGACTACAGGGCCGGCTGTTCTGACTCATGGACTGTAAGTACGTTCTCATATTTAAATAATTTGCCCCTGATGATTCAAACGTGAGTTTTGAGCAGTGTAGAGAAGCACTTGTTTGTAATTTCTCCGATCACAAATGCAGACGTGATTTTATGTTTACGTCACCTGATATGCAACGCAACGCATAAAAACACAACATAAGTTATTATAGTCAGTAATTATGTCCCCACTAGATGCAACCAATGCCTCGTTTGTAGGGGTGCTCCGATCACGATCGGCCGATCGTTAACGCGCATCTCGTCAGTAAAGCCGGTTCTCTGCGTGATTTCACATAGAGCACCTGTTACTACACAGAGCCATTGTTAATAGAGAAGATGAGCAAATCACGTTAATTTTCAGCGTTTATTGGCGCATCTTCTCTATTAACAACGGCTCTGTGTAGTAACAGGTGCTCTATGTGGAATCACGCACAAATCGCTGATTAGAGAACCGGCTTTACTGATGAGATGCGCATTAACGATCAGCCGATCGTGATCGGAGCACCCCTACTCTTTGTAATGGGTTTTTGTTTTTTGTGTCGTTGTGCCAGTATGTTAAAGGGCGTAACATTTCCGTCACACGTTTGAGGCATTCAGCCAATGACAACGCACTGGACAGCTGGCCAATCAGAGCACACCTCACTTTTTGAAATGATGAGCTTTGTAAAAATCAGCGTGTTACACAAAGGTGTGGCTTAGAGGAGAAACAATGTACAGTATGTGGAAATAGTGTTTTTCTTTTTTAACCTTAAACACATTTCATTACACCATATACACAAAATAATGTTCTTTTTGGCAACATCTTAGGACCCCTTTAATGCATCTGTTTAATGCACCCCTTTAATGACCATCACAAATATCTGCATGCCGTCAGTGTGACACTGTTTTATGGAGTGGGGTTCCAGTCTCTTTTCTATCTTCATGTCTGGGAGAGAATCTGTATTTTCACTCCACACATCTGCTGTTTTTATGCAGTGGCCTGAACAGGGAAATCAGACCAAATTTCCATTCTAACATTTGTGTTGGTGTGAACAGGCCTTCGGGCCTAGTGAATCATGACAACTGGCAGACCAGTCCTCCTCCAGCTCTTTCTCCATCCTGATTTGGGATTGAGGCATATTCTCAGGGCAGTGATGATCCAGAAACACTTCACAAGGGAATTAAATCGGTGGCAGTTTCCTTGTTACTACGTTCTAGTTCTAGTTTTTGTTTGATACATTCAATTCCATTTATTGAGCTACTTGCTCAAAAACACAAACTATTCCCTCTCAATTCTGTCATTATTGACTGAGTCTGAGGTTTTGGTCCTGTTTGGCTTTCGTCTGTAGAACACACAAGAAATTAACTTTAGAGTACAGAAATATGGATCCCCATTGTGTGGACAGAGTAGAAAGTCATACAGAATTGGGGTGACAATAGTGTTAGGGTGGTTCATTTTATGCCCTCCCTTCACCCCTTTCTGATTCACGTCCAATTGCGATGATATGCAGAAGCAGTTTTGAATGCTTTAAGTTGCATTCTTCGGTGGGGTTTGACTGCTTGGTCCCGTACGTCCAATATCTCCATTTAACCTCTGTTCCCTCGCTAGACAATTTCTGTCAATTTCTAGTCGTAAACCTCATTTACCATGTCACTGGAGCATCGAAGCGAGTTCAGTTGAAGGCTTTGACTAGAGGGCTTGCTACTTTAAAGAAGTGAAGGACCGACCCCGCTCCTGGAGGCCCACCTCACTGCAGACTCCTGCCTCAACTCCGGCTTCAAGTGTGGTCCTGTCCTCCAGGAGCAAGTGTTGCTCTTCTTTTGGGAGTGGGTGCTGGGCGCAGCTCAAACCGAATGCTATGGCCTCCAGTTCCTCCATGTAGGTCTGATTCCATTGATTTTGAAGCTAGCATTTTGTGCAAGTGTGTGGAATAGTGGTTTGTGCTGCATTACTCTGCTCTTCACAGGGAATTTCCCTGTACGTATGGAATATGTAACACGGTCTCGAAGGACATATTAACAATCAGACTGTGTTTTAAGAGCAGTCTTAATCCAGAACAAGAAAGATTTTACTGTCCAGATGTGCAAAAGTGCAAGATTCAAAGAAAGCCATGTGCAGTTCTTGTTGAACGCACCCTGGGGATCAAATACATTTGCATGCCGTTCAGTTTAGTAGTGGAGGGTGAATGTGATGTCCATTGATTTGGAAGCAGAAATGAGGTGAAGTGTTTGACATCTTGTATCAATATATTTCTTGCCAGAGCTATTGCTGTTGAGAAGGAACAAAGGCAAAGAGCAGAGGTGAGTGTGAGGTCAGAGGTCAGGTCATGACTTTCACAGTGGCCGATGTCTCAAGTTTTTCTGCTTTCATTCTGTCGAATCTATTGTTTTTTTTCTGCAGGGTATGCTCAGTGCACGCATATGTAAGAGTTTAAATGGCATACCTCTGATGAAGACTGTTTGAGTCTGAATGTTTGCGGCTGTGATGATTTGTGTATGTCTGACTGAACTGACTGTGTGTTCCCGCTCTGGTGTGTTTGTGCTTTTATTGGCACGTGTGCAGGTGCGGCGGCTGTATCAGCAGGCGCTCCAGAAACTGCCTCTGTCTGCTGCTCTCTGGAAAGATGTAAACAGCCTCTTTACCTCAGATATTCACTCCACTCGCTTTAGCTTTGGATGCTGTCCTCACCAATCCTCTTCTCTTTCCATTTCTAGTGTTTGCTCTTTGAGGCTGCTGAAGGAGGTAAAACTGACACACTGAAAAAAATAATTGACAAGTGCCAAGAGGTGGGAGTGAGTCTAAATGAGCCGCTAGGGTTAGAGCCGAGCCAAAGCCAGTGACACGAGCAGCACATTCCCACAAGAGTACATGCTTCCATTAGAGCACCAAACCTCCACAGATACGCAGACACGCATCTTAGCTTAGAGCCGAGTCAGTATTACGAGCAGGAGTCCAGAGAAGACACAATGAGCTACCCATAATCCAGTATGTGGGCCTCTTTTATCATCATGTACGTAAGTATGAATCTGTTGATGATGCCTGTTGCTTCCTGTTGTTTTTGATTTGCGTGTTCCCATTTGTACACTAACTTTTTTTAATTTGATTTGTATTTTTCTTCAATGTTGCGTCATAGTTGTTGATGGACTGTGACTGTTTTTAAGGTGGCTTGCTTCCTTCCTCTAAATATACATCAATTTATTTAGTTTCTCATGGTGTCTCAACCGTGTCTCATGAAGAATGACATTAACTCAGCTTGAGAGTTTAAGGGCTCAGCACCAAGGGTTTTTTTTCTTCTTTTCTTCCTTTTTTTTTTTAATCTGCTCCTTCTCCAACCATGGATTGAAATGGCTGTTATTGGAAGTATTCTGTTTGGCTCACCAGTGTCAGAGTATTGATGGAAACTTCTCCATAGACTGCCAAATCTCGCCGACACTCAATATGTCTGTAGTCGTGGACTGCGCCAAAAGACATCAGTAAACTGTTCATGTAATATTGTTTCTTCACAAATTAAAAAAAATCCATGTGTGTATGTTTTTGTGTGTGTGTGTGTGTGTGAGAGAACGCACACACACATGCATGTTGATTAACGTATTCTGCAGGATTGATAATCTGACACCTGTTTTTCTTTCAATTTATAATTGAACAATGTTTCTATTAAATTATTTTGTACAGAAATACAGTGTTGTGTTTTAATGGGGAGGGGATTTTAAATTATATATGGAGTAAGTGTATGTGTATATATATATAGACACACACACACACACACAGACACACATACAAGTAAAAAGATCAAATAGGCTTACTTTCAACAAAACAGCACACACAAAATACAAAAAAAACTTTGGAGAAGCTCTGAATACTCTTTAACCCCGTTGATGGTTCCTGGGGGTTTCGGTGTCTGATTAATAAAGGCAGGGACAGTGTCAGACAGCAGTGCTTTCCTGACTCCGGATGCACCGTCCTTCCAGAAATGTTTTCTGCAGGCTCCATTCCTGGCATTTCAATTCACTTTAGAAAATATTTACTATATATTCAAGTAAAACAATAAAGCACTTTATAATACCCTACTTTCTGGATCTAGTTGTAGGTTATGAAATAAAAATATGTGATGATATACAGAGTTAATTAGTGGTAAAGTTCAAAGCAATCATTATATATATATATATATATATATATATATATATATATATATATATATATATATACCTCAAATAACACCATGTCCACACATTTCATGATGTAGGACGACAGTAATTGATTCACACAATAACAAATTCAGTGTCTGTTGAACTTGTGGCTCTGAGACTTGCTGTCAAGGTCTTGTTGTTGCAGGAAATCACTGTTTTCTGTGCAGGAAGGGTTTCCTATCTAAGCATGAAAGGCCGTACATGGCTATGAGTGAGAGTTTGATGACGTGAGATGTTTTCAGAAGAAGAGTCTCAGGACAATAGAATTATATAACCAGCAAGTATGTTTGTGTTAGATCTATTTGATTGGTTTATCAAGTTATAAATCTTTCATCAGTAAAGTTGACTTAATCAAGAGTCAGCTTCAAAGAAAGCTTCACTGAGCCCAATATTATATCTAAGATCTCGAGGACTAACTACTACAAAGCAGAACTCTTCTTGACTGCAGTCAAACAATAGATGATAAAATGATAATTTAAAAAAATCTGACACTGATAACACAGATTGAAAGTGATGATTTTATAAAACAAATGGCTTTGTTTCTGAGAGTTGCTCAAAGCCGAGTCCCAAGGAGTGAGTCCAACTCACTCAGAAGAATTATGTTTTTCTCCCTGTCGATTGGGAGGTGTTTATGGCCAAATAATAACACACATTTAAACATATCACACCTTATATCAAGCAAATATGTACTCCAAATATGTGTGCAGTCATTGGATGTTGACATCTTGTGAGTCTCTCATTGGCTTTAAGACAGACTAGTTGTTATACATACAGTGTACATGTGTGTACTACTGTGACTACAGGGCCGAATCACAAGGTCTTCTCAAAGACGAACACAATGTATATTACACAACTATATTATTCCAAAGACTCTCCAGAGACCAGAAATAATATTATTTTATTATATACTATTTTAATATAATATAATTATATTATAAATCAAATAATAATGGTGTACATTATATTATGATCACCAAGCATGGCATTTCATGGAGAAATGTGATTTGCTAACCCTTACAATTAAATTTGTCTGGTACCCAGTGCCCAAAAGGGAGGAGGTTTGTTTTCATTTCAATAGTCTGGCACAAGTGATAGCAAACCAGTTCATCCTTCGCTGAAGAGGACCAGCTAAAACTTAATCTGATCAGAGAGAGTGGCTAACATTATTTGGAAATTGAAACATCCATATTTTAAAGCAGTATTCAGAAACTCTGAATTTGCACATAATCTTGCTCATTAAAAAAATAAAAACATTCGAAGACTGATTACCTGTTACAGCAACAGGACCTAATTTACATCACAATTGTAAAACTTACTTGCCTTTGTTTGGAGCATGACTGTATTTACACAAAGCCACAGTCAATGAAGCCACAAAACACCATTTGATCTTTTAAATTTACTTGAAAAATAATGAAAGGTGTGTGTAAAATACTAAACATCAGACCAAAATACAAGAAGTCTTTATGTGCCACAGAGATCTGCATGTGTGAACAACACCATAAAACAACATTTATCAAACAGACAGCACAAACAGGTGAACACAATTGTGCCCACAGATCTGACTGTAATGAGAGCAACTTCAACTAAAGCCATGGACACTGGTCCAGAGGAGTTCATGAGGACATGGGTGATAAAAACGTCTCTACGTTACGCATGTCAAGTCAAGTCACCTTTATTTATATATCGCTTTAAACAAAATACATTGCGTCAAAGCAACTGAACAACATTCATTAGGAAAACAGTATGTCAATAATGGAAAATGATAGTTAAAGGCAGTTCATCATTGAATTCAGTGATGTCATCTCTGTTCAGTTAAATAGTGTCTGTGCATTTATTTGCAATCAAGTCAATGATATCGCTGTAGATGAAGTGGCCCCAACTAAGCAAGCCAGAGGCGACAGCGGCAAGGAACCGAAACTCCATCGGTGACAGAAAGGAGAAAAAGTCTTAGACAGTGTTCTAGGTTATTACATGCAGAGTTTTTAAGTCCTATAATCAACACCTCTGTTTTTTTTTTCAGAATTTAGCAGTAAGAAATTACTCGTCATCCAGTTTTTTATATCGACTATGCATTCCATTAGTTTTTGAAATTGGTTTCACCGGGCCACAAAGAAACATAGAGCTGAGTATCATCAGCATAACAGTGAAAGCTAACACCATGTTTCCTGATGATATCTCCCAAGGGTAACATATAAAGCGTGAAGAGTAGTGGCACTAGTACTGAGCCTTGAGGTACTCCATATTGCACTTGTGATCAATATGATACCTCTTTATTCACTGCTACGAACTGATGGCGGTCATGTAAGTATGATTTAAACCATGCTAATGCACTTCCATTAATTCCAACAAAGTGTTTAAGTCTATGCAAAAGAAAAGTTGTGGTCAATTGTGTCAAATGCAGCACTAAGATCCAATAAAACTAACAGAGAGATACAACCACGATCAGATGATAAAAGCAGGTCATTTGTAACTCTAAGGAGAGCAGTCTCAGTACTATGATACGGTCTAAATCCTGACTGGAAATCCTCACATACAGTATTGTTCAAAATAATAGCAGTACAATGTGACTAACCAGAATAATCAAGGTTTTTAGTATATTTTTTATTGCTACGTGGCAAACAAGTTACCAGTAGGTTCAGTAGATTGTCAGAAAACAAACAAGACCCAGCATTCATGATATGCACGCTCTTAAGGCTGTGCAATTGGGCAATTAGTTGAAAGGGGTGTGTTCAAAAAAATAGCAGTGTCTACCTTTGACTGTACAAACTCAAAACTATTTTGTACAAACATTTTTTTTTTTCTGGGATTTAGCAATCCTGTGAATCACTAAACTAATATTTAGTTGTATGACCACAGTTTTTTAAAACTGCTTGACATCTGTGTGGCATGGAGTCAACCAACTTGTGGCACCTCTCAGCTGTTATTCCACTCCATGATTCTTTAACAACATTCCACAATTCATTCACATTTCTTGGTTTTGCTTCAGAAACAGCATTTTTGATATCACCCCACAAGTTCTCAATTGGATTAAGGTCTGGAGATTGGGCTGGCCACTCCATAACATTAATTTTGTTGGTTTGGAACCAAGACTTTGCCCGTTTACTAGTGTGTTTTGGGTCATTGTCTTGTTGAAACAACCATTTCAAGGGCATGTCCTCTTCAGCATAGGGCAACATGACCTCTTCAAGTATTTTAACATATGCAAACTGATCCATGATCCCTGGTATGCGATAAATAGGCCCAACACCATAGTAGGAGAAACATGCCCATATCATGATGCTTGCACCTCCATGCTTCACTGTCTTCACTGTGTACTGTGGCTTGAATTCAGAGTTTGGGGGTCGTCTCACAAACTGCCTGTGGCCCTTGGACCCAAAAAGAACAATTTTACTCTCATCAGTCCACAAAATGTTCCTCCATTTCTCTTTAGGCCAGTTGATGTGTTCTTTGGCAAATTGTAACCTCTTCTGCACATGCCTTTTTTTAACAGAGGGACTTTGCGGGGGATTCTTGAAAATAGATTAGCTTCACACAGACGTCTTCTAACTGTCACAGTACTTACAGGTAACTCCAGACTGTCTTTGATCATCCTGGAGGTGATCATTGGCTGAGCCTTTGCCATTCTGGTTATTCTTCTATCCATTTTGATGGTTGTCTTCCGTTTTCTTCCACGTCTCTCTGGTTTTGCTCTCCATTTTAAGGCATTGGAGATCATTTTAGCTGAACAGCCTATCATTTTTTGCACCTCTTTATAGGTTTTCCCCTCTCTAATCAACTTTTTAATCAAAGTACGCTGTTCTTCTGAACAATGTCTTGAACGACCCATTTTCCTCAGCTTTCAAATGCATGTTCAACAAGTGTTGGCTTCATCCTTAAATAGGGGCCACCTGATTCACACCTGTTTCTTCACAAAATTGATGACCTCAGTGATTGAATGCCACACTGCTATTTTTTTGAACACACCCCTTTCAACTAATTCAACTAATTGCCCAATTGCACAGCCTTAAGAGCGTGCATATCATGAATGCTGGGTCTCATTTGTTTTCTGAAAATCTACTGAACCTACTGGTAACTTGTTTGCCAAGTAGCAATAAAAAAATATACGAAAAACCTTGATTATTCTGGTTAGTCACATTGTACTGCTATTATTTTGAACAAAACTGTATATCATTTTTCTCTAAGAAGGAATATAATTGTGAGGATACTACCTTTTCTAGTATCTTGGACAGAAAAGGGAGATTCGAGATTGGTCTATAATTAACTAGTTCTTTGGGGTCAAGTTGTGGTTTTTTGATGAGAGGTTTAATAACAGCCAGTTTGAAGGTTTTGGGGGCATATCCTAATGACCATGAGGAATTAATAATAGTCAGAAGAGGATCTATGACTTCTGGAAGTACCTCTTTTAGGAGCTTAGATGGTATAGGGTCTAACATACATTGTTGTTGGTTTAGATGATTTAACAAATTTATACAATTCTAACTCTCCTAAAGTAGAGAATGAGTGGAACTGTTCCTCAGGGGGTCTATAGTGCACTGTCTGATGAGATACTTTAGCTGACTGCTGAATGGTTACAATTTTATCTCTAATAGTATCGATTTTAGAAGTAAAGTAGTTCATAAAGTCATTACTGCTGTGATGTTGGGAAATGTCAAAACTTGTTGAGGCTTTATGTTTGGGGTTAGGTTTGTTTTCTTATAAAAGAGAAGAAAAAGAATCGGATCTAGCAGTTTTTAATGCTTTTTTTGTAGGATAGGTTACTTTCCCGCCAAGCAATACGAAATACCTCTAGTTTTGTTTTCCTTCAACTGCGCTCCATTTTTCGGGCTGCTCTCTTTAGGGTGCAAGTATGCTCATTATACCATGGTGTCATACTAGTTTCCTTAACCTTCCTTAAGCGTAAAGGAGCATCTGTATTTAAAATGCTAGAAAAGAGAGAGTCCATAGTTTCTGTTACATCTTCAAGTTGTTCTGAGGTTTTGGATATGCTAAGGAATTTGGATACATCAGGAAGATAACTTAAAAAGTCTTCTGTGGTAGAAGTGATGGTTCTTCCATACTTGTAACAAGAAGTAGAATTTACAATTTTGGCTATATGAAGTTTGCATAAAGGATGCATGATCTGAGATATCATCACTTGGCTGCATAATTAAATCTAGAGTATGATTTCGACAATGAGTAGGTCCTTTTTCATTAGCAACATGGATATTAAAAACACCAACTATTAAAACTTTATCTGCAGCCAGAACTAACTCGGATGTAAAATCACCAAACTCTTTAATAAAGTCTGTATGGTGCCCTGGTGGCCTGTATACAGTAGCCAGTACAAACATAACAGGGGATTTATCATTAACATTTGTTTCTCTGGATAATGTTATATGAAGCACCATTACTTCAAACGAGTTATACTTGAAGCCTGCCCTCTGAGAAATCCTGAAAACGTTGTTATAAATTGAAGCAACACCTCCCTCTTTGCCTTTTAGACTCGGCTCATGTTTATAACAGTAATCTTCAGTGTTGGGATGCTACTGGTAAAATGTAGTGAGCTAAGCTACCAGTTACTCTACAGTAAATGAAGCTTCACTACACTGAAGCTACCCCCCTGGGAAATGTAGCAAGCTAAGCTACATCAACAGTAGCTTGCTACATCTAAGCTACTTTTAAAATTACATTTTTATGTTGAACACATTTTATTACAAGTCAATGCTATCTCAGTGCTCAAAACTGTCAGTCAAACATAGGCAGGTGTAATTGTTTAGTTTAATCGTTTTTTGTGTTCCTTATCAATTTGGCAACAAAAACAATCAAAATACATGTAATTAACAATGTGCGCACAAGTAAGTGTATGCACATGTTGCATGGGCATGCTTAATATACTGTAGGCCTTTGCAGAACAAAATGCAAGACCTCCAAACAGTACAAAAATAAAATGCCCAGGCTGGACCCTGATAATTTTTACAAGCAGCATCTGAAAACATATTTTCTCTGTTATCTTGGTCAGTGTCATGTACTTGTCGAGGTACGGCCACGGCGACTCACTCCTCGGGATTAACTGTTCTCCGACCTCATCCTATGCCATCATTTCATGAAATAATTTTTTGCATGACTTGCCAAGGAGTGGTACCATCCGGAGCAGAAGGTGGCGGTAATGCATCATAAAGATGGTTGGTTGCTATCCACCGTAAACACAAACAAGATGAAGTAGCACCGTCGCGTCACTACTGATCCAGGATCAGCGATCTTAGCAGTTGTATTTCCCGATTTGAGTTTGAGCCTCAGAAATGCTTGCGAAAATGTAGCTTGTGTGGAAGCTACAGCACTACTTGGTAAAAAAAAAATAGCTTCGCTCCTGAAAAGCTATTTGATTCAGAAAGCTGCGAAGCTACGACCAAGCTACTGAGAAATGTAGTAAAACTAGTAGCTTCGCTGCCTTTAGCGACGCTACTGCCCAACAATGGTGATTTTGGGGGGTCGACTCATTTAAAATAATGTAATCATCAGGTTTTAGCCAGGTTTCTGTCAAACAGAGCACATCCATATTATGATCAGTCATCATATTATTTACAAAAAGTGTTTTCGTAGAAAGGGATCTGATATTCAATAAGCCAAGCTTTATCATTTGTTTATCCATATTGTATCTGTTTTTATTTGTTGAACCTCAATTAAATTGTTAATCTTAACTTGGTTTGGACGTTTTTTGTATTTTCTAGTTCGGGGAAAAGACACAGGGTCTATAGCCAAGAGGAATCACGTTGGAGGCAGCTGCCATCAGACCCAACAATCTCTGAAATTGTTTGACAGTGAGTGACTGGCCTTCTTTGACTCTCTTGACTGAGATGAGGATCGACTCGATACGAGCACGGGAAAGACGTGCCTGCATCGTGGTCGAATCCCATACTACGTCTATATAGGTGGTTCTCTTAACTGGAGAAAGTACACTCTTCTTGGCGTTCAGTCTCAGAGCCAGCTGCCCCATATGTGCAAGAACGACATCTCGAAGTCGAGCCACAACCTGCTCTGACTGAGCTAATATCAACCAATCGTCAATATAATTGATAATGCGGATGCCCTGCATGTGCAGAGGAACCAGAGCTGCATCTACACACTTCGTGAAGGTGTGAAGAGTGAATGGCCGAAGGGAAGTACTCGATATTGGTAAGCTTCGACCCCAAAAGCGAACCTCAGAAACTTCCTGTGATGTGGAAAGATGGATATGTGGAAGTATGCATTTTTGAGATCTATTGTGACAAACCAGTGCTCGGACCTGTTCTGAGCTATGACATGTATGATCGTGAGCATTTTGAAATTCAGTTTCATAAATGAATGATTTAAGACCCGCAGATCTATGATCGGGCACAAAACACTGGCAGGGTTGGCAGACCAGCCCCCAGAGGGCGCTGAGGTGAGACGGGCACCGTGTAATGTGGTGTATACCGCTCTACCCCAGCAGAGGCTGCCCTCTGAAGTCCTGACCTTCTGGAGTCAGGGCTTCTTGGCTAAAGAGTTCTTGGCTTCAATAACTGCCCTAAGATCTTGTTTGGGCTTAGAAGTCCTCGGCCAAGACTGTTCCCGACGTGGAGGAGCACGAGAGGCAATGCTTTGCTTTTGAGCCTCCCTGTATGAGGAGCAGGCATGTGGCTGGGGCATCTCCTGCCCAGATGCCCAAGAGTGCGATGAGGGAGGAACTTATGGAACGCCGCCATCTGTTTGTGTGCCTCCTGAAACCTGTCGACGACAGTACTGACCATGGTGTGCAGACATGCACCAGCCTGCCCTGCTGTCGCATACTCTTTGCCCACCAATGCTGAAGTTGTTCTAAGCGCTTGGAGGGCACCGCTGGGGCCTTCAGAGACGATGCAGCTCTAGGGGACAAATAGCTCGCGAGTATCTGTTCCACCTGAGGCATCGCTCTATAGCCATCCTCTCCCATCCCCACCACGTTCCCATAATAATCGGATGAGGGGATGTACAGGCGGGTGAAAATGGGCGTTTCCACGATCTGGCTCTCTTCACGATCTCTTCATGCAGATTGGGAAAAAAGGGAAGGCCCCGGATGGGAGTTGGTTCTGATGTTTTCTCGGCGGGCTATTCGTTATTTAACTTGGCCACTGCCTGATTAACCACCTCATAATGTGGCGAATGGTATGGTGAATCCCTGTCGACAGATTCCACATCAACCTCCTCAGAGGAAGAGAGGCTGTGTGTCGATCCCTCTCCCTGGGTGAAGGAACCGCAGAGCGTGCTTTCACTCATAATGTATCGCGGGAAGGGAGAAGCACACAGCCTCAAATGCGATCCAGATTCGCCTTTCAAGTGCTTGGTTTTCGCCTTGCTCTTAGACATAATTCAGAGCTCTACTGGACAGACAACAGTAAATAAGACTCAAAAGACAAACTGAGGACATTCACACACAGAGCACTTGCTGAAGACACAAAGCTGACGCCAGCTGTACGACACATGCTTTTCCTGAAGAGGAACTCCAATTAATATAGAAAATGTCCCCAGCAGAATTGGGGTCTCTAATGCTCATGACACAGCAGACTGTGAAGGCTAGACTGCAAGAGCAGCATCAGGTGTTACACACTCAAGATTGCACTGAAACAGTATTATTGATTCAGATCTGACCAACGGAACTCCGTTTCATGTGACATCTGGAATTAAAACTACAATACATGAGGATGAATGTAGTCAAAATAATTGAACATGCCTGAACAGGAAACTGATGAGATGTTCAAAATTAACTGTGGTTCTCGCTGTATTTATTTCTGTCTCATTTTGACCACTACAATTCTTTGGAGGACAGATACCAGGAAGATGCCTGGTCCCATCTACATCAAGCCAAAACAGCAGAATTGTTAGAACATAACCTGAAACGCGGTAGATGGGTGCGAAGACACTTGAATGGGCCATTCACACCTCACAGTAAAGCATTACTACACAAATATCTATATGGTCTCCTGGATTAGAACCGGAACTAAATTTTTGCAACACAGATTGCAATAGATCAGACTCCGTTCATCTCCAAGACATTAACACAGAACACACACCTCCACCATTGCATCACCTCATCTAGACTTTTCAGTCTGAACACTACACATAAAGGAAGACAATGATGGTTTAGATTACAAATGTGGTACTCCACTTAAGATCTATTGTCCATCTTCACACTGACAGAACCACATAGCCTCACACACAGGACAATAGAATTAATCCCATAATGACAGTTCTCACAACATGTATACTATTTACAACCAAACTCATGGAACACTGTAACACACATTTGCATGACTAGTCACAGATTTATGGCATGACGAGTCCTTACAATTTAAAATATGTGATCTTTCTGATTGTTATTAGGGTGGTTGACAAGCCAGAGGGCCCCTTGTTTCCCAACACATCACTAATAACAAATTGGAAATGTGAAGTGCTTGAACATTATTTATATCAATCAATCTGTGACATAGCCTGAATATCCAAATTTGCATTATAGAATAATAATAAAAAAAAAAAAACGTTGGATCTGCCTTAGTGGCTTGCATTGGAAGATTCCTGAATGAACTGTGTGATTATTCTATATACCTTTATAATTGTGATTTGATTATTATTATCATATGTTTTATTGATGCATACCATTTTAATAAATATGTGAGTTAAATTGACTTTTTGCTCCTTTTCATTTAAGCCAGTCAGACCAAGCATTCTTAAGTTCCATTACTGTTAAACTCCATCAGATTGGTAGTGAGGAATTGGCTGCTTCAAAATGGGACCATGAAACCTCAAGACATCTAAAATTTAATGTACCATTTGCACCTGCTGACATGAACCTACCTTATGTATTTTGTTTTGTTATATTCTGGTATTGTATCTCACAGCTTTTTTCCGACTTTTAAATTACATCAACTTCAAGATATCATCATTGTTCTATCAGTGAGCAAGTAAGATGGTGTTTAGGTGTCTCACACAAAGCAGTGTGTATCTACTGAGAACTCCTCACCTGTTGGAGTCTGCCCAGAAATCTGCACAACTGCAGGTGACAAGATTCATCAAAAGAGGCAAGAAAGCCCCAGGGAAGGTGTCACCAAAGACAGAAGTTTTTCCATGATGGAAAGACACGTCAAGCAAAAAAAAAAAAAAATGGCCTGAACTGATACTTTGAACTGTGCACACAGGTTGTTCTTAAACAGACAGACCTGAAAACCCATTCATCCACATGCTGAATTCAAGCTACATGCACATGTTGAGAATGATGTTTGTACTGGCTACTGTATACAGGCCACCATACAGACTTTATTAAAGAGTTTGTTGATTTTACATCCGAGTTAGTGATGGCTGCAGATAAAGTTTTTTGATAGTTGGTAATTTTAATATCCATGTTGATAATGAAAAAGATTTCATGAGAGGACCTACTCATTGTCGAAATCATACTCTAGAATTAATACTGTCACATGGAATTGATGTTGATGGTGATGAAATTATGCAGCCAAGTGATGATATCTCAGATCATTTTTTTTGTGCAAACTTAATATAGCTAAAACTGTAAATTCTACTTCTTGTTACAAGTATGGTAGAGCCATCACTTCTACCACAAAATATTGCTTTGTAAGAAATCTTCCTGATGTATCTGA
The DNA here is from genome assembly GCF_023724105.1 of Carassius gibelio. Lineage (NCBI taxonomy): Eukaryota > Metazoa > Chordata > Actinopteri > Cypriniformes > Cyprinidae > Carassius > Carassius gibelio. The sequence continues at coordinate 19,926,043 of NC_068395.1, forward strand.
ATTCCTTAGCATATCCAAAACCTCAGAACAACTTGATGATGTAACAGTTGCTCTTTTATGCTTAAGGAAGGTTAAGGAAACCACTGACACCATGGTATAATGAGCATACTCGCACCCTAAAGAGAGCAGCCCGGAAAATGGAGCGCAGCTGGAGGAAAACAAAATTAGAGGTATTTCGTATTGCTTGGCAGGAAAGTAACCTATCCTACAGAAAAGCATTAAAAACTGCTAGATCTGATTACTTTTCATCTCTTTTAGAAGAAAACAAACATAACCATAAATTAACAAGAAATAAAGCATCAAAAAATGTTGACATTTCCCAACATCACAGCAGTAATGACTTTGTGTACTACTTTACTTCTTAAATCAATTCTATTAGACATAAAATTGTAACCATCTACAAATTGTAACCACATTGTAGCCATCAGCTACAGTATCTCATCAGACAGTGCACTATAGACCCCCGTGAGGTACAGTTCCACTCATTCTCTACCATAGGAGAGGAAGAATTGTATAATTGTATCTATTTTCTGTCCAAGATACTAGAAAAGGTAGTATCCTCAAAATTGTATTGCTTCTTAGAGAAAAATGGTATCTGTGAGGGTTTTCAGTCAGGATTTAGACTGTATCATAGTACTGAGACTGCTCTCCTTAGAGTTACAAATGACCTGCTCTTATCATCTGATCGTGGTTGTATCTCTCTATTAGTTCTATTGGATATTAGTGCTGCGTTCGACACAATTGACCACAACATTCTTTTGCATAGACTAGAACAGTTTGTTGGCATTAATGGAAGTGCATTAGCATGGTTTAAATCGTACTTATATGACCTCCGTCAATTCTTAGCAGTGAATGAAGAGTTATCATATCGATCACAAGTGCAGTATGGAGTACCTCAAGACTCAGAACTAGGGCCGCTACTCTTCACGGTTTATATGTTACCCTTGGGAGACAGCCCCTGCTCTATTTTTCTTCGTGGCCCGGCAATACATATCAATTTGAAAAACTAACGGAATGCATAGTCGATATAAAAAAATGTATGACGAGTAATTTATTGGGTGGTTGTTCTGCACGCTTGGTAATCAAACTCCAGGTAATCCAGAATGCAGCAGCTAGATTTCGTACTAGAACCAGGATGTATGACCATATAAGCCCGGTCATGTCAACACTGCATTAGCCCCCTATCAAAAATCGTATAGATTTAAAAACCTTGCTTATTACTTATAAAGCCCTGAATGGTTTAGCACCTCATTATTTGAATTAGCATTTTTTACATTATAATCCTCCACGTCCGCTGAGTTCTGTCATGGTTGGTAAACCGTGGCCTCGGGTTTTGCACTGTAGGTGTAGTGAGTGTGTGTCTTGCATTAGCACTGATTGTTTCATGTGGGTGTCTCCGCTAATTGTTCATGATCACCAGCTGCTACTCATTACCCTTTCCTACATATTGCCCTGTCTTTCATCTTGTGTTTGTCAGAGCATTGTTTGTCATATCTAGTGTTATTTCCTGTTTCTCACATTCCTGTTTATGTTATTCTCGTCATTGGATTGTCCTGTCTTCGGAACCCCATCCACGCCTCTTCATCCACGGACTTCACCACTCACCTTCACGGCTCTTCCCCCGCAGTTCCTGTGTCATGCTCTCCTGCTGCCAACTCACCACCACACCCTGGATCAACCTTGAGCTTTGTCTCTTCCCGGATTATACCATACCTGCAGATCACTTGTTCTCCTGTTTTCGTGTTCAGTGTTTGTTATATTGTTCAATAAATTTATCATTTACTCGCACTTGCTTCCTCACCTCTTTACTACCATTACAGCATGCTCTGACCAAACATGGAAGCAGTGAGTACCACTTCTCTCACAGACTTTATTCATCACAGTGTCACCCGTATGGATCAACAGCAGGAGAGCATAGTCAACACCGGACGCGCAGTCCAAGCGCTTGTGACACAGGTGTCTAAGCTCACACAGCAGATCCATCAGCTGACCTCTCCTGCTGCGCCCCCGCACCGCCCGTTCCCCGGGACATCCCGAAGCCCACTACTGATCCGAACCTCGTCTTCCGGCACCGGAGAGTTACTCTGGGGAGCCAGTCTCCTGCAGAACATAATCATGACATTGGTAACAGAGAATTGTTGGCCATCAAATTAGCATTAGAGAAGTGGCCTCACTGGTTGGAGGGGTCGGGGGTACCTTTCATCATTTGGACTAGGGCCGGGATAAACGATTATTTTTTTAAACGATCAATCTAGCGATTATTTTTTTCAATGCATTGATTAATCTAACGATTAATTCAGACCGATTCCATTTCGATTATCTCCCCATTAATTGACTACTAACAATTTATACATGTTGATTTACATATCTGAATGAAAAAAAACATGAATTCCTAAACATTGCAATATATGTTTATTGCTCTTAAAATTACAAAATAAAAGACTGACTGAGAATGCATTACTTTGCACTTGTATAGAGATAGCATTCAATAAAACCTTGAAGCCTTGAAAACACATGGCTTACTGAACACATAGGGCCTAGTTTACTGAAAAAAAGTTATTCTTTCAGATGAAAATAACAACAACTTGATGTCTAGCATTCAATAAAAAAGGTCAGCCAAAATACTTGTTTAGAGCAATTGAAAGAATACAGTAACCAATGTAAACTTGAGGGCTTTAAGCTAATACAGAGAGTGCTTTTCCCCCAAAAAATAAATAAATAAAAATTAACAGTGGGAGCCAGCAGCCTGTCATGGAGAAAAAAAAAATCTCCGAATGCTCCACGTGAAACTTTGGCATTCCGCCCTTTTTCTATTGTGTCTAATGATTTTGGTTAATATGCATGAGGGAGAGAGAGAGAGAGAGAGAGAGAGAGAGCAAGACAGCGCTGTAGTTTGAAGACTGTGAGTGCGCGAGCGCGCGTGAAACTTTGGCGTTCCGCCCTTTTTCTATCGTGTATAATGATTTTGATTAATATGCACAAGGGAGAGAGAGAGAGAGCAAGAAGCGATCATGTTGTTTGAAGACTGTGAGTGCGCGCGCAGCCAGGGCTCTCTCTCGTACGCGCACTGTCAGGCGCAGCAGTCATTCTATTCTACATCACTCACCGATCAAATAAGGCTTTGACAGCCGCCAAAAAAAGATCAATGCAGAAAAACCCCTGGATTGGTTATATAACGTTGGACAGAATGTTGATCCGGCCATCGCGTATATTCAGCGCACATAAGGTAAACATTTTGCAAACGTTTTTTAGAGAAATAAAAACAGGTCGACGAATCGATGCGCATATTTTGCGTCAACGTATTTTTTGTGTTGACGTCTTCGATGACCTCGACGCGTTGTCCCAGCCCTAGTTTGGACCGATCATAAAAACTTGCAAATACATTAGAACTGCCAAAAGACTCAATTCCAGGCAGGCTCGGTGGGCACTTTTTTTAGGTCATTTTGATTTTTCTCTATCGTACCGCCCGGGTTCCAAAAACGTCAAACCTGATACTTTATCACGTCTTTTTGATCCTTCCAAAATCCCGGTGACTCCGAGTGCATTTTACCTGAGCGTATTGTCGTCTCATCACTCGTATGGGAAGTCGAATCAAAGGTCAATATGGCCTTAGAAGGGGTAACGCCTCCACACGTTTGCCCACCGAATCGGTTGTTTGTGCCGGAGGAGTTACGGTCCGACTTTATTCAGTGGGGTCACTGCTGTAATGTAGCTTGTCATCCAGGGATAAGCCGCAACAAGTGCTTAGTAAAGCAATGATTCTGGTGGCCACTGATGGCTCGCAACGTTCATGATTTTGTTTTGGCTTGCTCAGTTTGCGCCAGTGGTAATTCGTCTAACCGACCTCCGGAAGGGCTTCTTCAACCGATGTCTGTCCCTTCGAGACCCTGATCCCACATCGCACTAGATTTTGTTACCACCCTCTAATGGCATGATGGTCATTTTGGCTGTAGTGGACCAATTCTCAAAGGCGGCACATTTCATTCCTTTGCCCAAATTACACTTCAGCCAAGGAGACAGTGGTCACTGTTATTTATCACGTCTTTCGGTTACATGGCCTCCCGGTAGACGTTGTTTCTGACAGGGGATCCCAATTTGTATCCAAATTTTGGAAAGAGTTTTGTAAATTGTTAGGAGTGACAGTTGGTCTGTCTTCGGGTTATCACCATCAGAGCAACGGTCATTCGGAGCGAGCCAACCAAGATTTAGAGAGAACTTTGCGATGTTTAGTCAAGTCAAGTCAAGTCACCTTTATTTATATAGTGCTTTAAACAAAATACATTGCGTCAAAGCACTGAACAACATTCATTAGGAAAACAGTGTGTCTATAATGCAAAATGATAGTTAAAGGCAGTTCATCATTGAATTCAGTGATGTCATCTCTATTCAGTATTCAGTAAACAGTGTCTGTGCATTTATTTGCAATCAAGTTAATGATATCGCTGTAGATGAAGTGACCCCAACTAAGCAAGCCAGAGGCGACAGCGGCAAGGAACCAAAACTCAATTGGTGACAGAATGGAGAAAAAAACCTTGGAAGAAACCAGGCTCAGTTGGGGGGCCAGTTCGTCCTGACCAGGAACCAGTTTGATAGGCTCCCTATCAAACATCGTATATATTTTAAAATATTGCATACTACTTATAAAGCCTTGAGTGGTTTAGCACCTCAGTATTTTAATGAGCTCCTTTTACATTATACTCCTCTACGTCCGCTACGTTCTCAAAACTCAGGCAATTTGATGATACCTAGAATATCAAAATCAACTGCATCGGCAGATCCTTTTCTTATTTTGCGCCTAAATTCTGGAATAACTTACCTAACATTGTTCGGGAGGCAGACACACTCTTACAGTTTAAATCTAGATTAAAGACCCATCTCTTTAACCTGCTTTAAACTGAACTGCCTTTAACTGTCATTTTGCATTATTGACAGGGTTTCCTAATTAACGTTGTTCAGTTGCTTTGACAAAATCTGTTGTTTAAAGCGCTATATAAATAAAGGTGACTTGACTTGACTTATAACCCTCTCTGGGACATAGTTAAATATAGTATAATATTAGCTTTCAAAACTATTACATGTAATTTATTAAATATATGTGATGCTGTTTGTTGCATTTCATTTGGCTCTTCCCTGACAACAAAGTGAAGCTGCTGGATGTTGAGATGTTAAGACTGTTGAAGGACTGGCATTCAGTAATGGAGATCCCAAATGATCTGAAGATCTTCTTATAGGCCTTCTAGAAATCTGGGCATGCCTTAAACTGTGCTGAACTTTCTTAACATTGTATACCGTAGTGTTTCAAACATGCTGAGCAAAATAGTTGCCTACACACAGAAGCAACTACAGACCACAGTAATACCAATATTACAAAACATTATTGTAAAGGTCTGTGTGTAATGATTTAGCCATGGCTAGCCTCTGAGATGTTTGCATGTAAGGATCACTGTACTGTCACTAGCCTCACGCTATTGAATAGAAGGAAACGACGGTCAGTGACTTTTCCTTCCCCTGAAAGAGAATTTCCTCCTGAATGCTCAAACTCTCATTTGAGTTCAGAAAAACCTACTAACCAGTAACATGGAAATGCTCTTTCTCATCTTATTAACACTGGATCGTTTTTATGTATTAAGTGAGTATTAATATCCTGATTATTTACTGGCTTTGCTGTCTTGTTGAATTGTTGGTTAGGGACGATCTGAGAAAAAAAAATAAAAAGTTATATGAATTCTTATTTGAACTATAGCAGTTCTGTTGAACTGATCAAAAAAGTATCCATAAACCATTCAGAATACCTTTTATTAATAACATTATCAGTACGTACATTAATATCAGGATTAAATTCATTGTAATGTACTCACAAATGTTCATGATTTTATTTTGTTTTTTGGATGTTTTGTTATATTATTTTATTGAGTGTTCATTACTGTTCCATTTAGCATTGTATAATGTATTTTAATAATGGTGTATATTATAAAGTATGATAAATGGTTATTTTAAACTGTAACTTTCAACACAAAGAAGCTTAATCTATTAGTTCTTATAACATCGATTATAAAACTGATTTCACTGATAAATAGGCATAGAAAACACTAATTGTCATTTGCAACAAAATGGAACAAGGGAATGTGAGCTTTTTTTGCAGTGTTATTTTGTGTGTTTGTGTAATTGAGGCGAGATGAGACCATGCGCCTCCCAGAAGACTTTCTGACTTCTACTGTGGCCTGCAATTCTTCAGATGCTGCGAAACAGATTTTATTGATTTACACTCACTCATTTCTAAAATGCAAATGTACTGAAAACTCCAGAAACGGTTTACAGCTTTCTCCACCCATACATCAGGTCCTATACTGGCTGTTCAAGTGAAGTGTGAAATTATCATGAGTGGAATTTATGAAAATACTTTCTAACCTCTGAATTTCCTTACCATAAATTGTCCAAAAGTCTTGCTTAGAAATAAAGAAACTATCTTTGCAAGTCCAAAAGACATCATGACAATCCTACCCAGTTTTCTTGTTCAGAGATATTGATTGTAATGTCTTATCCGTATGTTATTATCAGATTACTCTGATCATCAAACTAACACTAATTCATTTTCTGCTAGGTGGTTTTCTGATCGCACACACTAATAAAGGGTTATGTCTGAGCACACAAAATAGTGTGGTGGTCCTGAGGAAGTGTGATGAGAGCAACCCATATCAGCAATGGATCTGGACCAGCACCATGAGACTCAATCACACACTTGTGTCCAGATGTCTGTGGGTCAGTCAGAGCACCACTATCCCGAAACACACTCGCTTGGTCAAACTCAGGGACTGCGATACTGCACCGGCATGGAAATGCTACAACCAACGAGGAATCTTTGGTTTGGCAGAGATGCCGATGTTCCTGAAAAAACAGGGTGAACGGGCTGTTGTCTGCTCTGAAAAAAGGTATTCAAACTGGTCCATGATCACGATGGACTCTGAGGGGAGACGCGTGTCCAAGTCACTCTGCCCTGCCACAGGTCAGCTGACTCTCTAACCATCACATAAATGTTCAGCTACATCTGTTTACATGTGTCGTGGCAATTAACATTTGGGTTGATTTGATTGGCATTAGTGAATAGGCATACAATATAATCCAGTACAGTAAAGAAATATTAGACTGTATGTACGGTTATCTGTCAAGATTTAAAACATTAGTAGAAAAATATGTCTCAGACACATAGTCTAATTGGTCTAATACTTATTCCAAAAAAGACACATATTTGATACATATGTTATGCAATCATTTCAAATGACTGTAGTTAGTTTCAGTATGGCTCTTGATGTCAGGATCAGTTACGAAGCTCTGATCTTAACTAAAAATCATCAGTAAGAGATTAAGCTGAATTGACTGAGCACAGGTAAAATATCAAGGAGTGATGCATCATTGAGGTTACAGTACCTTAATGAACGTCCAATATACAAGCATTATAATCTATTTATTTATGCTGTCCAGGGTGGGAATTCATATTATTATACCACATCTGGTTTTCAACAAGTTTATTGGAAAAAAAAATCTGCCTCTCCCTACATTTTTCCAAAACTTCAAAACTGTGCCTGTAGGCCTATTTACAATTCACTGCAGTTTGCAGATGAAATTAACATTTGTGGCAGTAAAACACCAACAACTTTGTTGGAGCCACTTTTAGCGTCAATTCCTGGTTATTTCACTGAAAGTGTTGTGAAACATACAAGAAGCAACATGACATTATTTTGTAGAAATGTTGTGACTTCCAAGTTTTCCAGGTGAGCCTGGGTTGCCAATTTTGCCCCATTATAATGCGCTCATGATAAAAAAAGCCATTAAAAAAAAAAGCACAACAGTTTATTTTTGAAATGCACCTGTAGTGAAAACACATCATGCTGTATAACGTCAGTCTTTTCTTTTTCTACAGGCCCGTCCACAGTTTCAACAATGACACAGTTTCCAGTGAAACAGGTTTCAGTCATTTCCACAGGGGAAATGACCACTCTAACAGTCCCTGACATTACTCAAAGCAGAGCGGTGACCCACCTCAGTAACACAGCCAGAAGCAGAACTAAACGCACTGCTACCACTGGCCTTGGTCATCTGACAACGTTTACTGCTGAAGCAAACTTTAATGAGAACTACACTCAAACGCTTGAGACTGAATCACTCTACGAGATGAGTGATGTTACAGATGTGTCCCCGAGCAGTCTGATGGTAAAGAGAACTCATGTTCCTCAGAATTTCACCCAGAACAGAGCTGAGATGACAGAGATGACCTCAGATGTTACGGAGCAGACCCATAACCCTCTGACTTCTCAGACAGAGTCAGCTATCTCCACAACAGATGCTGAGTCTTCAGTTTCTTTGAATGTGAGCACTGAAACTCAGACCGCTTTAGTCTTTCATACAGGACCGTCTGAAGCTAACAGCAGTGACGTAGATCCTATACTGACTGAGAGTTCAACCAGAAGTTTCCCAGTGTCAAACACAGATGGGGCATGGACAAATGCCAAAACCAAAAGCTCCACCACGACAAAGATCATCAAAGATGTTCAGACTATGTTGCCATTTAAAACCAGAACGACCCGAGCAATTACTAAAGTTCTTCCTAATACAGATACTAGAGCTGTAGAGAATACAGCCACCAGTTCAGCTAAAACTAGAGCAGGTGCAACAGCCACCCTTACAGCCCTGTACACATCTACAGCTGTCCCGCATACAGACGTGTTCACATCCACTACTTACACAACTACACTGGCTCCAGCTACTACTGTAGGAACAACCACCACCACTGCTGCTCTGAGCACAAGAAACACACCTCCATCCACCATCACTCCCACCATGGCTTCCACAGCAAAGGTGAGCAATCAAATGTCACCTATATTCTCACAGGTCTCACAAGCTTTTCTATGGTATATCTGTTTAGTATTGCCTAATGCCTAACCAAATGTTGGCCAAACATTTACAAGCTCTAATTTGGATGGCTGGTTACTACATAACTTCAGATATTGTCTTGTACCTGTAAGAAACTGCAGCACAATCAATGCTGCCGTTCACACGAGTCACGTCAGTGCACCTCCCAACATGTTTACATTAAAGTATGCATTTGGCTTGCAGTTTTATCTCAAATGACTTACAATGCATTCATTTGCACTTCATCAGTTCATGTATTCCCTGGGAATCGAACCCTTGGCCTTAGCATTGCATCACCATGCTGCACTGTTTAAACCACTAATATTACGAAATTACAGTGGACACATAACATCAGCCGCTCAGTCTCAAGTACGACAAATACTTGGGGCTTTGCAAATATTTGATATAAATCATAGTGCACATTGTCAATTTTTTTTATATATATACTACTGGTCAATTTCAGTTTCTCTTTAACTTTATGTTGTATATTTGTTGTTTGTAGTTTATAACGACGGAGGCTGCCACGTGTCTGGTGAATGTGACTGCAAAGAGCATTAATATGGATTATTGTGTGTTTAATTTCACAACACCTGGAAAATCCTGTAACTTCATTCTGACTGATGATTCAAACTCCACAAGATGTTCTGAAGATATCAAGAGGCCCAACCATTATACATGCCTGATGATGGGTTTGACTCCGGGTGCCACCTATTTGTTTGGAATAATGTCTCAGAAAAATGGCATACGCTTAAACATTACAGTTCAAACTGGTAAGTCCTCTTACATCTCTTCATAGCTTTAGTCTTCTGAATGTGAATCTTTGAACAGAAGTTTCATGAACCAGAGGAGGGCTCATGTTCTCTATTTAAAGTGCTTTAAATCTCTACTTGATTTTCACAGTAGCATGCAGTGATTTATGGTTGTTTGTACTGCTCTTCTTGTTCACATTGATATGGTGGAACACTTCGTTCTCACATATTTGATAAAGCACCTGCATTCAAACTGATTCCAGAGGATGTGTGTTTTTTCACTGAAGTCTTGGCAGCCGCACTGAACAGTGTTTTCATAAGAGCCATCACTGACCTTCTCTGACTCTTATTTCTTTATCATGGGCATCTTTGGGCTGTAAAGACGAATTAACTTTTTATTCTCTTCTGTCAGACTCTTATTATTGTGCTTAATCTTTTCTGCTAATGTTACATGTTACTCAAAAAATTAATTGGTTGCTAATTGCTAATGTTTTCTAAATTATAAATCTACAATACTCAATACTCTAAAACATATAGGAACAATAACATAAACCAAATTGACCTCATAGTTCTTAGTAAAGAAATTATGGTCTATTACTGTATACTACAAGTAAACTAATAACAGGTCCATTCTCAAAAAAAAATATGTTTTTCAATAAAATTGCATAATACTTCATGTAGGCATTTCTTATAGTTGTCTGTCAGTGTCTTACATTGACTAGGATCATTTTTTTGTCTATTGCTAATGAATGGATGACCTTAAGCACACGTATGGTCTTGTTTATAGTTTCTGGTTCACTTGCAAAAAGGGCAGTGTGAAAGCTAACCACACCAAACAACAACAAAAACAACAACAAAAACAACATTGTATTTGTTCCAGACTAAAAAAGTGAACTAGCTGACTTTTCTGGTGTGAATACTCTCTCAGTTGAGTTTATGACAGGAACCACTGTTAGTGTTTGGCTTTTGCAAAACATGATGTTTGGAAATGTGGCCAAACAATTCAACCTTTGACTCATTTGTCCAGGACACATTGTTCCAGAATTCCTTTTCCACATGAAGGAAACCTTCAGTCATGCCTTGACATTGTTTTTCAAGACCAGAAGATTCCTCCTTGCTGTCCTGCCTCATAGAACAGATTTGTAAAGTTTCTAATGGTTAACTGGTGCACATTCACGTTGACTGTTGCTCTGAGGCTCTTGGTAGGAATCTTGATGGGATGAGCCCCATTATCACTGACCTGAATCCATGGAAAATACTTCCTCTTTTTTTATCTTTTTTTTAAATCTTTTTATTTATTTTTGAAATCTTGGCATGATGGTACCATGTACTTCAAAGCTTATGACCAAACAAGACCAATTTATTAAGGTTTAATTAATGTATGGCCCTCCTCTTTATTGAATTATTATTATTATTATTATTTTTTTTTTTTTTTGCAAATTAGCTCTATTAAAAATTTTAAAACCTGTGTATATACTGAATGTTTTATACATGCTGACAGCTCACATTTTACAGCATTAGTAAACCAAATTTACAGCGTAATAATTTCCGTAATAATAGTATACATGTAGGTCTACGGGAACAATATTCAGAGTTTGGGGAATGAAAGTGTAACAACCTGGAGAATAACTAATTATTAAGTATTTTGAAATTAAAGGGTTCCTATTCTAATATTATGTGATATGTATGACTTACAATGCTAAACAACAATCTTACATTTGGGAGCGATTTAGCAAGGTCATACACATTTTGTAATAATACATTGGCATTGTATGAACATACAGGCCTAGGTTTTTTTAACCACATATTCTATTATTACAGGATACATTATGGAAATTACTGAACAACAAAACTGTAAATCTAGGGAAATTAGATAATTAGTTTCTGCTTTGATTTATAAATTACCATATAGTCTACTTACCTTACAGAAGTATTGAGTGGAGTAGAGTTGATCTCAGCTACGGGTCAGGCCAACACCTCTGTCAACAATTACATTCTTCTGATGTTTGCATTACACAGTATACCATTAAGGTGCAATGCATCTTAAAACAAGCTTACCTCTTTTAAGCTGATCAAGGAAAATAAAATAAATGATACAGCACTTCTTGGTGTACTCACATCTCAGTGTACACATACACTCACCAGTCACTTTATTAGGGTACACTAGTTCAATTGCTTGGTAACACAAATTGCTAATCAGCCAATCACATGACAGCAGCTCAATGAATTTAGGCATCTAGATGTGGTGAAGACGACTTGCTTAAGTTCAAACCAAGCATCAGAATGGGGAAGAAAGGGGATTTATGTTACTTTGACCAGGCTGGTCTGTGTATTTCAAAAACTGCTGATCTACCGGGATTTTCACGCACAACCATCTCTAGGGTTTACAGAGAATGGTCAGAAAAATTAAAAATATCCAGTGAGCAGCAGTTGTGTGGATGAAAATGCCTTGTTGATGTCAGGTCAGAGAAGAATGGGCAGACTGGTTAGAGATGATAGAAGGGCAACAGATGGTTGGGTCAGAATTTGGCTAGAAGAACATGAAAGCATGGATCCATCCTGCGGGAGATTCGCATCATGGATGTGCAGCCGACAAATCTGAAGCAAATGCATGATGCTATCATGTCAATATGGACCAAAGTCTCAGAGGAATGTTTCGAACACCTTCTTGAATCAATGCCACAAAGAATTAAAGATTTAGAATTAGGCTAGTAAGGATGTGTACTGTATCGTGAAGCCCGTACGGAAGTCAAGTCAAGTCCACTTCCACAAGGAAGTGGCTTAAACTGTAATTCATCGACTGGTCACAAAAGGGAGTCAATCCCATAGAATCCCCATATTAAAATGCCCAAATTTACAGCAGAAGAAAAAAAAAGTTTACAGTTTGGTTATTATTTTAGTCTATATAGCTAATTTTGACCTTCATGACAACTGTAAGGGGTGAATTTTTGAACTCATACGTTTAAATTATATTAAGCCTTAAAGTTTAGCATAATTAAGGGTGTGGCCACTTGAGTGACAGGTGGATTGCTGCTGCTGTCACCATCATCAAGCTAGGTGGGTGTGGTTTGAGCAACAATCTCCTGCCTTTTTGCCCATTTCCTGGATGGTTTTTTATCCAATCTTCTCTAGCAACATTTCAGCTTGTTCAGTTACCAGTGTCATACCGAAACCTGAAGGTGCATGAACTTCATGCCATATCGTAATTACCATGATTACCAGATACCAACTTGTAAAAAGCATACATGTCCGCGTAGAACTTGTAATTACAATTAGTTTTCTGAGCTACAACTGAACACCTCAGATTCATTAGACACTATGTTTAGGCATTGATAGTGTGATAGTTCTGAGTCCGAGTCCAAGGGTGTGAACTGCTCCAAGTAGAACGTCACGTGATGTCATCTCGAAATCACAGTAAATACGATATGGTGATGCAGTATTACACGGTAAATTGTGGTCATCATTATCAGATTTTTCAGACAGGGACAAAAGCTCAGGGTACAGGTTCATAAG